>NW_026714580.1:0-44593 GCF_029784015.1 Lycium ferocissimum | reverse complement strand
CGCTAATAAGCACTCTTGAATTAGTAGGTTTGGACAAAAATTTTTTTAGGCAAAATTTGGGGATCATTTTTTTCTTGTTCCGCCAAACCCCTTTCTTCTTCCCAAGCTTGATTTTTCAAGTTTTGGAATGATGAAAGATCCCCCGTCACCCTTTTTTACATATAATAAACCCAGTGAGGCCCCTTTCCAAGGGGGCCGCCCAAGGCCCTTTTTTTTAATTTGGAACCCACTTTTCCCCCTTTTTCCCAAATTTTCTTAAATGTTCCATGCCAACAAACCATGCACACTTTTTACAACCCCCGAGCCAACGCCAGCATCCGGAAGGGGTTTTTACCCTAACTTATCAATTAAAAACCCCGCCCCAACTTTCCCAAATACGGGATATAAAAGGGGGGGGAAGGGGGGGAGATGACATCCCGTATTTTGAACGACGGGACTCGGGTTAACAAAAAAAGTTGGATTAAGACCTTTCCCGGGATACGAAGTGGGAACGGTGATCTTGTTTTTCGTGTGCCCTTTGGGTTTTGACGTTATTGGTATGGAAACTAAAGAAACTTCGGGCCCAAAAAGGGGAAATTTAAAGGGGAATTTGCCAAAAGAAAGGAATGAGGAAAAAAAAGGGGCAGTGGCCCCATTTTGGAGGGCCCGGGCACGGTTGGCTATTATATGAAAGAAAAGATGACTTAGAGGGATCATTATTCATCCCTCAAGACCTAGAAAAATCAAGAAATTTGGGAAGAGAAAAAACCCCCTACTATTCCCCAAGAACTAAAAAAAGAAAACCCGATTTGCCAAAAAAAAATTATTTTAACAAACCTCTAATTCGAGTGCTTATTGCGGGAAGCGTTGTTGGAAGCTTTGGGATTGTTCGTTTTCTTTGGCAACCTTGGACAAATTGAGGATTTGGAAGGGTAAATTCTAATCTTGTTTTATGAGTTATGAAGGGTTTGGTGGTTTATTTGTTATGGATGAAATTAGAGGTATGGAAATTTGAAGTTGGGGCCCGTTTTTGTGTTGGCCCGTATGTGGGGGTTATAAAGTGATGAACTAAGTTTATGTAGTGTTTTTGGTTTTTGTGGGTTTGAAAGAGTAAAAGTCAGAAGTGTGTAGGTTTTTTTTTTGGGAAAAAGGGCCCCTTTCGTGTCCAAAAATGAATCAATTTTTCTTAGATTTTTGGGTTGTTTTTTTATGTGAATTTTATGTTAAAGTGAGAGTTTGATGATTAAAATTTGGTTGTAAGCTTTAAATATTTAAGATTTGGGCATTGTGAAATTTTTTATTTTTTAAAAGTTATGGTTGAGTATGGATTTTTGGAGTAAATCATGGTTGGAAAAAAAGAATGTTTTAAAGGATATGTTCTGGGTTTAAGGGGGCTTTGGTGATTAGATTTTTTGGGAATTGGAAATATTATGGTTGAAAGGGGTTCAATTTGTTTGAGTGGTTTTGATTGAAATGAATAGCGTTATTTGTTTTTAATGTTGGTTTGAAATAGTAATTGTAGTAAACAAAATTTGGAATGTTTTAATGGGAAAAATTTTTAGTGTTCAAATATGTTTGAATTGATTATGGATATTATTGGAATGATTTTTGGTGTTTTTGGTTTTGTTTTCCAGTTAATTCTGTTTTCATTTATAAGGGGCATTTTTGTAGGATTATGTGTTATTGGGATGAATTTCTAAATACTTGGGTTTATGTTTGGGATTTAAAATTTATGTAGATCTTAGGTTCGAGATATAAGTTTGATTTGGATTACCGTTGTGTGCAAGCGAGGTATGTAAAATTAACCCTTTCCTTTTTGGGATGTTTTTTTCAATTAGGCTATGATACTAGCCTCGAGGAAATTCCCTTCGTATAATCCGAGAGTCATGATTGCTTTGTTTTTGGCATTCGTGGTTGATGTGAGAAAATATTGGTTTTGATGTTGTTGGAAAAAAAATTTATTTTAAACTTGCATAAAAAAAATTTTCAAAAAAGTTTTATTTTAACGATTTAAACTACAACGTCATAACTTTCGACGGGTCGGGTTGCCTCGATATTTGTGGGGGGTTGTATGACGGGGGGAGTATGTTTTTCCGGCGGGCCCGGTCGGGGGACCTCGTCCGTGGGTCCCCCGACCTTCCTTTTTACATTTCGATGACGTTTGAAGAGTTTTAAAGGCGTTTTTTTCCCCCATCCCCAAATATGGTTATTTTTCTTACTTTTTGAACCTATGATAATGATTTTTCATGGTTACTCCGCTCGCTTTTTGTGTTTGGGGATATCGTTGCCGGTGGGGTTTTTTTCCCGGGGCACTATGATATATTCGGGGTTTCCGTGCTACGGTTCCCCAACCCCCCCATAGGGGCCGGTTCCTTTAGGGTTATTTGGGGATATGGTTTAGTGTTGGTGAGTGTTTCGTTCGGGGGTTTTCGAGATTTGAAACCCCCTTCGGGGAGGGGGTTTCGCCCCGCGGCGACCATATTTTCGTTCCCCTTTGTGTTTTCTATTTTGAAAATAAATATTTGCTTTTTAAAGTACTTACTTTCTACTTCGGTTTAGGGGGATTCCCTTTTTTGTATTTCCCCCTTTACATACCGACTATTTACGCCCCTTTCTTCGGGGCCGTTTCATGCCCGGGCGACGCCGTTTTGGGGACCCCCCGTTTGGGTTCCACCGGGTGGGGGCTCCTTTTTCCCGGGGGCCCATATTTTGGACTACCGTTCGTTGTTATATAGGGCGTGTGTGTTCGGGGGGCCCCCGGGGCCCCGTCCGTCTATGATTTTGTGGTTTTTTTGAGGCTGGAGATAGGGGTTGTGCTCCCCCCTGTGGGTGTTTGTATATTATAGTTTTGGGGCCGGGGGATCGGGAAACCCCGCTTTCATTATGTATATATATATAGTGTTTGATTTTCGAGATGTGTTTGAAGAAGCGTTTGATTTTTGACCGCATCCCAAAGGGTGTGACTCGGGTTTGACGAATGCGTTGCCCAACTTCGGCCCCAGTCCCCCCACGGGCCGGGGACAAAGTGCACGGGTTCACCGGGTTTGGGGGGCCATTTTGCTAAAGGGCCCCCGCTGCCCGGCCGTTGCGAGGGGGATGGATATTTCCCGCATTCAAGCCCCCCCCGTAATTTAGAAGGACAAAAAAAGACCCCGAAAAGGGGGTGATCGTGATTTTGAAGAGGGCAAAAAAAAGGGGGCCAGATCCGGGGGGGGCGCGGGAAGGGCGGGACCGGCGGGGGCCACACCCGGGGGACACCCCCAACCTTGACTACACCTCCAAGTTTTAAAGGGTGGGGAGAGGATCACCCTTTTCTTTCCCGGGACAGGTCGTTTTTCGGGGGCCCCCGGTTCCCCCCCGGGGGAAACCGAGGAGACCACCGCACCGCGAGAGTCGGGGGGAAAACTTTTGGGGCCATGTGGGCCGGGAAGTACGCGTGTTTGTGGACGAGGGGCCCCTTGATGCGTGTTTGTCCCTCGAGGTAGGAGAGGTGGGTTCACCCCACAGATGGGCCCCCGGTTCCTTCTTTGCCCCCGGGTAGGCGTACCCCCGATCCCAAAAAAATTTTGAGGGGGCAGGGGAGCATTTACCGTGGCCCCCGGGCCCCCGATGATGTTTTGGGCCCCCACGATTTCGAGTCCCCCCCTTGCCCGGGTTACAGGTACATTATCCGTATTTTCCCATAATGTGTATGCATTGAAGACCCCGGTTCTACCCTATCTTATATTACCCATATTTTGCAAACGTTTTGGGATGAAACCGTAGCCAAAAACCCTTTTTGGGGGTATCTACCCCCATTGGGACCCCGGGATACCTAGACGGGGTAAAAAAATCGTGAAATTTGTGATATGCGACCGCCGACTAAACCCGATTTATTTTAGCCGGAAATGTTAGTTTTTAAGGGATTCGGGAGGGAATTTGGGTTTGGCCTCGTGTTATGCTAATGTTGTTTGCCGAACAAAGTAGTTCGATTTCAATTTTGGGGCAGCCCGTGGGGGAAGGGGTAAAATAAAGATCTCCAAGAGGTAGGTTTATTTTCTACCTTAAGGAAAGAAAGATGATAGCCAAGGGAAAGGGGATCACTTAGTCCGAGTTCATGACCCCGGGCGTCGTCAACTTTTCAATCCGCCCCCGTGGGAAAGAATTTCCTGATGTTTTTCCCGTAAGCGTCCTTCCTCCGAAAAAGAGAGATTGATTTCGGCTTATCACGAAGTTGCTTGATACCAAGCCTATTTCTATTCCTCCTTACCGAATGACTCAGCAGTAATTGAATGAGCTAAAGGCACAACATTGAAAGATTTGCTCGAGAAGGGGCTTGTTAGACCCGGCGTATCACCGCGGGAGCAATTCGGGCCCCATTTCAGGAGAAAGAAAACACGGATCCCTATAAATCACAGTAATTTTATCATAGCAAATAATACAGACGATAAAGAATAAACATCCCTCCCAAGGATTGATGATTTGTTTGATCAATTACAAGGTGCCAAGTGGTTTTCCAAAATAGACTTGAGGCTCAAGTTATCACCAAGTGAGAGTTAAAGAAGAAGATATTCCTAAAACAACTTAACGAGATATGTGGCCATTACGAATTCCGTGTGATGTCGTCTGGGTTAACTAATGTCTAAATAGTTGTTCATGAATTTGATAAATAATGTATTCAGGCCTCTCTTGGATCTATTTGTAATAGTATTCATTGACGACATTCTGGTATACTCTCGCACTGAATCAGAACATGCAGATCATTTACGTATTGTTCTTAGAATTCTTCGGACTCGGGAATTGTATGCAAAATTTTCAAAGTGCGAGTTTTGGCTAAATTCTGTGACATTTTTGGGTCATGTTATTTCAGATGATGGCATTCGAGTTGATACTCAGAAAATTGAAGCTGTGAAGACTTGGCCAAGGCCTACGACACCTACAGAAGTCCGTAGTTTTCTGGGATTGACAGGTTACTATAGAAGGTTCGTAGAGGGATTTTCATCTATTTCAGCCCCATTGACGAAGCTAACCCAAAAGTCAGCTAAATTTCAGTGGAATGATGCTTGTGAACGCAGTTTCAAGAGTTGGGCGATGATTAATCTCAGCTCCCGCCTCGACACTCCAGAAGGGACAGATGGTTATGTTGTATATGTGATGCTTTCGTATTGTTAGATGTGTTAATGCAAAGACGGTAAAGTCATCGCTTATGCTTCGAGACAATGCGAAAACATAAAAGGAACTACCCAACTCATGATCTCGAATTGTCGCAGTTATTCATGCATTAAAGACGCGGGAGACATTACTTGTAATGGGTGCATGTTGATATCTATACAGACCACAAGAGTCTCCAATACATTTTCAAACGTAAGGAGTTGAATCATAGGCAGAGGCGGTGGTTAGAATTATTGAAAGATTATGACGCGAGTATTTTATACCACCCCGGAAGGCAACGTAGTAGTCGATGACTTAGCCGCCGATCAATGGGCAAAATTTATGTGAAGTTCCTTTGAAAAGAAAGAATTGATTCATGAGCTCCACCAACTAGCTAATCTTGGAGTACGCTTTAATCGATTCGTAGTGGCAGAGTTGGTATTAATAATCCCATGCTTCGTCCTTGAATATGGAAGTGAAAGAACGTCAATACGAGGATCCTCAACGAGCTATTATAGAGACATATTTACGAAAAAAGAAGTCCCCTCATGAAAACTTATATTGGAATTTTAGATACCAAGGCAAAGCTATGTTCCGAATGTTACAGATTACGTCGCCGAATTCTAGAAGAAGCTCATTATTCAGCCGTATTCTATTCATCCAGAGCAACAAAGATGTATCATGATCTCGTTAATTTTGTCACGACCTGTACCCCCGTAGCCGTGACTAGTGCCCGAGCCGGGCACTTTCGTCCACCTATCGATTATAATCGTGTCACAACAAATATGATAAGAACTTGCACGCATGGGCACGACATCGCGCACACATATATACACATATGTCATATATATACGTATCATACACAACCGAGATATACCCACAACCCACACTTATGTCTACAAAGCCTCTAACAAGAATAATGTAACCATATGACCGGACAGCCCCCGCCGTACCCCGAATAAATATATACACATATAACAAAAGAGTCTATACCAAAAATCCGGGTCCGGACAGGAGCTCTCCAAAATAGCTGAGTAGTGACCCTACGCTGGCGGCTCACCCAAACGAGTATCGGTACCTGCGCGGCATGAAACGCAGCCCCCGAAGAAAAGGGGGTCAGTACGGAATATGTACTGAGTATGTAAAGCATTAAGCACAGTAAATCGAATCATACGGAAATAAAGAGGAAAAGTAGTACAAGAATCGAACTCATAAAGTTTACCTCGAACGTAAATCATGCTTATCAAAATCATTAATGGATCGAGTAACATAAATAAGGAAATCATCATGAACGTATGCGTACATAACATGCCCCGCCCCCTCTAACGAGGGACGCGGTAAGTAAAATCATCATATATATGTACATGTAACGTACCCCGCCCTCTAGTGAGGGACGCGGTGAATAAAGACATTATATGCCATCCCGCCACCTCCCCGTCATCACATCATCATATATATATATATATATATATATATATATATATATATATATATATATATATATATAACGTGCCCCGCCCTCTAGTGAGGGACGCGGTGAATAATGCAAAGGAAGTGCACGAATACATGCCTTGGCCCGGATGCAAGAAGGAAATAGTAATGTTCCGCACGAGCGCAGTAGTGAGAAACCACATGCATATAAATCATCATCATAGACTCAATGAAATAGTAAGTAAATACGTCGAAAGTCCAAATGAAAATCGTGTTAAATTCTTTCAAAGGCAAATCGTAATGACTATACAAAAGAAAACCTCGGACCACGGACATGCATCAACCAATCCGGCCCGCCCATGAAAGTTAACATCATTATACGTTACAAAACTTTCTACGAACGTTCCAAAGCAATCCGGTTCCATCTACGAAAGTTATGGACATTCGTAGTCATAGGAATCGCTAGGAGCAAAACCATTTATACAAAACTTTTAGGCAACTTTTTGAAATCCATTCATGTAAAGACATAAAGGCCATGTTAAGAGCGCTAACATTAATAAGATATATAAATCATAACGTACTCGAAATCTATGAGTGGAATTGACCAAAACCGTATCATAGCCTAATTACACTAAGATATGCCAAAGAAGAAAAGGGTGAGCTTTATATACCTCGCTCGCTCTCCAAGCTAATCCAACTTACGTCGTGGACTTTCCAAGATCTACATAATGTCAATAGATATCGAACATTAGTTGAAGACATTTGGAAATTAAGCATTCAATTCCAAACGACATCAAATTCTACGTAAATTTCTGCAAAGATTTCCCTATAAATGCCAACCCCGAGATTTCAACTCGCCAAATTCAACACCAACAACCAAACTACAACCTCAATAATCAATTCAAAATGCATCTTTAACATTAGTAACTCTTTTACATAATTCCAACAATATTCATAACATTCCAATAACATTCAACCACTACTTACATTCACCAACGTCAACGTTTATACAATCGATTACTAATCCAAAACCATTTATACAATATTCAAGAACAACATAATCCACATCCCTTTTTTTTTCCGAATTCATGAATTACACCAATAAATCCACACATTAACAATGTCACTTTCATAACTACAAAAATTACATAAAATCCGCATTAACTTCCAAATCAACCCATAACCAACACAAACACCATTTTGAATCATTAAACTTGCATTTTTCATCATGAAATCCATAACGACGACAACTAAAACGCCAACGACAATTTGTTCATTCTCAACACACAAAGAGGGGACCTATACGGCCAACACCATACACACACAAAAGATGATTTTCATCTTTTTCTTCACTCTACAACAATCAAAACATGCTAATTAGCATTAATTCATTACTTTAAACACAACACACCACATGCACGCCAAACACCTCTTACACGGCCTCAACTTCAACATAATTTCTATCATGAATTTCTTCCTTTTTAGCATACAACAACACATATAAACCATTTATAACACATGAAAACAAGTTAAACTCACCTTTCTTCTTCAACTTCCAACTTGCCTAAAGTTGGTAAGGATGAAAACGAGTAGTCTATTTTGAAACAACAACTCCACGTTACTAAGCACCCTTCAATTAGTAAGTTTGCTTGAAGAAATTATTTTTTTTATGGCTCTTTTTTTGTCTTGAAATTTGGCATCAATGGCCGAATATGGCCTTGTTGTTTCTCCTCTCAAGCTTCTTGATTTTTCTTGAAATTTCTAAGTGTGAAAGTGGTGAAAAAGATGACTTAGTAATCTTTTATAATTCCATATATTAACCATCCATGTGGCCCGGCCCACACCAAGGTGGCCGGCCACATGCCTCATGTTTTCTCTTTTTTTTTTTTTTTTTTTGAATTTTCAACTTTCCAAAATAGAATACTTTCCAAAAATGGAATTTGACCCCAAATGTTTCCTTAACATTTCCATACCAAAAAAATCATACACAACTTAAGCTTTAAAGCAAACAAAAGTCTCTACTTCATATCTCCCTGATGGTCTTGTCCTTAACTTATCGTAATTGACTCATATTATCCCGACGTACAAAATACGGGATATAACATCCTTTTTTCCTCTCTTTAGAACATTCGTCCTCGAATGTTCAACTAGTCCCGTAGGGTCTTATAAGGATCTCTGGGGGTTTCTCTCATCACCATAATGCGCAATCTCCATCTCTTGATTATATTTCTTTTTCATTCTCCCCTTCAACCCTCAAGTCATCTCCTTCCTCGTTACTACTTCGTCCCAATATCTTAACACGAGCCATGTCTTTTATATGCAACATTCTTACCTCAATATTGATAACAAGGTTCAAGACACATCTTGAATTAGACTTCTCCTCCCCGCCGAATCTTATTATGCCTTTCGTGGAATACATAAATTCGCCCGTTCGGTAGCCAACGATACCCATCTGTCAATCCGAAACCATCTTATACTCAACTTGCAATATCCTATCACATTACCTCGGGTTATCCCTTTATCTTTAATTCAGATTGTCCCTTAGCTCAAATCTTGCTCTTAACTTTCCGTCACACCTTATGTCGCAATCTTTACAAGAATGCGAGGTGCTCAATTTAGCCCAAAATGCCTTAGCATGGCTTCACTAATCCTTACGCTTTTACCTGTCGCCTCTCTTATCTCACATCGTATTGAAATAGATTCTTTGGTCAAGTCATGGCCATATCCTATTTGTCCTTAGCGCAAATTCTAGCTCTAATCTAGTTTAAACCATCCTTACACCTTCCTTGATGCACCTAAACCATTATCACCGTATTATATCACCCCCAACTTTTCTCATTAACTACTTTGTACAACTTGTATAAGAGTACATTTAATCTTAGTCACGATCTTTTCTTCTCCCGGTTCACTCTTCCACAATTCCTCCCGGCCTGATATTCACTTATAACCTACTCTATCCTACTCTCTTCCCTGATTTTTCCTTCCTGCTATGGAAGGCTTTCTATTTTTCTCCCTTACTACTCATAGGTCGCGGTGTCATCAACGAGTAACCCTATTGCCCACATATTAATTCTTAACCCAACCTAGCGTAACTATCCTTCACAATGTCTCGCAACCTTACTCATCGATTTGTCTTATTCCCCGTAACTCCTACCTTTCTAATTTCTCGTTCAAAACCTCCATAACTAACTCCCAGCACTATCTCGATTTCTATCCTTACTATTATCCTTTCCCCCGGCTTCTGGGTCTTACTAACTTGCCTCGATAAGGAACCTTACCAATAGGCTGAGCATCCGTATCAAACGCGTCGTGGCATTAATTGTCTCTATCTTGCACTTGCGTTCCTCGTATCCGCTTCCCCCCTTTAGGGGTGCACTTATATTGTTACCCGATTATATTCACCTTACGTTGGCATTTTCACTTTGGACCGCACTTTTGTTTCGACATTCCGATCCCCTTACTATTTATCGTCCACTCACTTTCTTCCTCTCTCAACATCATTACGCGCACTTCCAAGTCTACCCTATAGCATAACAATACCCGCTTGCCTTATGGCATTCATGCTTCTTATTTTTTTTTTTCGCTTGTACTTCGTTGTCCCGTCCGGTTATGCCTTCCGTATACCGTCACATTGGTGGCCGAATACGTACACTCGCTTTATAGCCATGCACGAGGCATCACACGCTTACCCGTACACGTATACAATTGCCGTATCTCATTCACAAAAGATCCCCCCAAACACCGCTCAAATCGACCCTATCTCTAGCACCGGACACCTTCTTTTTCTTTACCCGATCTAGTCGATCTCGCCTACGCGGCCTCTTAAGAATTCCGCCTACTCGCATATTCTAAGTCCCTTTAGACTATTCTAGCTTCCCACGTTTATGGCCGAAGTTGTAAGCACTTCCGTAAACTTCCCGGTGGGTCACCCATCCCGAAATTTCCTTACCCTAGCACGCTTAACCTCTAACTTCGATGAAATACTTCGTGCCCTAACGCTAGTATAATCGTGTTCTCCTCTACTCCACGACTCCTTCGCGCTTTCACGTAATTTGGAGTAAATTAAAGTCTTCGACAGGGCTTCCGCCACGCCCCGTGACACAATTACTATTTTGCCCCTCTCTCGAGCCCTACCTATTCGTCACCTATGGTTGTTAGTACTTTCCATCCCGTACCCCGCACTTTAATGACAATGGACACGCCTTAATTACCGTCATTCATAAATACTTGATTCTCAACCCCGGATTTTCGTTTTTTTGATCGTTATTACGCAACAATTTTACAATGTATACGCACATAAGGCATATAAATTCTAGTAAGGATTCATGTACCTGTAGCCGCATCTGGTGGTGCCTCTTGATCCTGTCTACTGACCAGCGCGTATAGGCGGTTCGATGGACCGCTAAGACTGGAGGCTCCGCCACGACCTCTACCACGGCCCGCCGGGTACCGGCGTACCCCGCCCCGAGGGCGCATAGCCGCCGAGAGGACGAACCAAAGAACCGACCCAAAGAGGGTCGGACCGCATCACCCGAACCACCCCTATACGGGCACTCCCTCATCACACGCGTCTCTGACGGCCGCAAGTAAAACAAGCACCCGTGGCGCGACGGCATTCCCCCAGATGGCGCCTGCCACACTGAGGGCACTGAGGCATGGATGGCCTCGTCTGGCTCACACCCCTACTCAACTGTGACCCCGAGGCTCTGGAACTCGGACCGGCTCCCGAATATCCTGCACTATCGAACCTCCTGCCCGGGAACCGTGGGGGTGCACTCTGTGATGGCTGGGACGAATACCCGCACGCTCGAGGCGCCCGCCGAGAATCTCCGCAGTACCCGGCCGATTTAGCCCCTTCGGGCCGGCCCCTATCATAGTCTCGCGGCCGACGCCCTCGATGTCGCTCCTCCATGCCCGGGCGTACGCCCGCACCCGGCAATATCCATCCCCTACCGGGAAGCCATCGCCATACGGGGCCTATCAACCGACATCGGTCCAACCCCATCACGTACCGATGTACCTCGGTCCGCCATATCGGCCACAATACGAGGCACGCACCGGCCAGTGGAATCAAACCGAGGCTATACTCCCGACACTCCCCGCCGTCCTCGCCTCAAATGTAAAAATCTATGGACCCTGGCTCGTCTCGTCTCTGGGGTAGAAAATGGCCAAGAAAGGCCTCCGTGAACTCATCCCATACGGCTGGAAGGGCACCCTCACCTCCGGGATGCCTCCCACGACTCGTAACAATTAGCTGCTATGTCATGCAACCGATACGACGCCAACTCTACAGACTCAGTCTCGGAGGCCCTGATAAGTCACAGCGTACGCCGCATCTGTCTGATGAACTCCTGGGGGTCCTCCTCGGGCTTTGACCCGAAGAACTCGCGATTGCTGTGTCAAGAAATAACGAGCCCGCTCACTGTCACATCTGTCCGCACGGTCATCCCCTACTCCGTGCCTCTGAACCTGCCCTGCTACCAATCTAGTAAGCAACTGGGCGGCGTCCCTCATAGCCCGTCCCTCCGCCCCTAGCCGAGGAGCCGGGAGGCTCGCACTCGAACCTCGGGGCGGGCAAAGGGAGCCGCCCCCGTCCCGCGGCACTGCCGCCGCTCTATGCCCCTCTCGACGGTGACGGGGTGGCGTAACTGGCCGACCGGGCACAATCTCCGGCTCGAGCCGAACATGGGCCCCGGTAACTCTCTCCGGGCCCGACCGGTCTCTCTCGCCGCAAGAGACTTGCCCTTCCGGCGCTGTCGCCTTCTCGGAGGCATCGCCGAAAACATAAAAATGCAGATGAGTCATCCCGATAATACCGCTCTATCGCACGATCTAAGATCGAAGGAAAGGTAACATCCTAAATGTCCCGTAGCCTCCGTTTATAGACGTGGTGCACACACACCGACAAACAGACTCTACTAGACACGGCTCGTAGACATTCCGAGGACTAACCGGCTCGATACCACTTTTGTCACGACCCAGCCCCGTAGGCCGTGACTAGTGCCCGAGCTGGGCACTCGTACCCACCTATCGATTATAATCAGGTCACAACAAATATGATAAGAACTTGCACGTACAGAAGGGCACGACATCGCGCACACATATATACACATATGTCATATATATAAAGAACACATACACAACCGTACAAATACCCACAACCCACACTTATGTCTACAAAGCCTCTAACAGTAATAATGTAACTATATGACGGGACGTGGCCCCGCCGTACCCCGAATAAATATATACACATATAACAAAAGGAGTCCGTACCAAAATCAGTCTTGGAGCAAGGGAGCTCTCCAAAATAGCTGAGTAGTGACCCTACGCTGGCGGCTTACCCAAACGAGTATCGGTACCTGCGCGGCATGAAACGCAAAACAAGAAAGGCGGGGGTCCGCACGGGAATATGTACCGAGTATGTAAAGCATTAAGCACAAGAACTGAATCATACGGAAATAAAGAGGGCAGAAAAGTAGTACAGTAACCGGAACTCATAAAGTTTACCTCGAACGTAAATCATGCTTATCAAAATCATTAATGGACTGAGTAACATAAATAAGGAAATCATCATGAACGTATGCGTACATAACATGCCCCGGCCCTCTAATGAGGGACGCGGTAAGTAAAATCATCATATATATGTACATGTAACGTACCCCGGCCCACTAGTGAGGGACGCGGTGAATAAAGACATCATATACCATCTTGGCCACCTCCCCGTCATCACATCATCATCATCATATATATATATATATATATAACGTGCCCCGGCCCTCTAGTGAAGGACGCGGTGAATAATGCAATGGAAGTGCACGAATACATGCCCTGGCCCGGGACGCAAGGAAGGAACTAGTAACAACAGCACGAGCGTAGTAGTGAGAAACCACATGCATATAAATCATCATCATAGACTCAATGAAATAGTAAGTAGCCGACGCTCGAAAGTCCAAATGGAAAATCGTGTTAAATTCTTTTCAAAGGCAAATCGTAATGACTATACAAAAGCAAACCTCGGGGACCCCGGACATGCATCAACCAATCCGGGCCAGCCCATTAAAGTTAACATCGTTATGCGTTACAGAACTTCCTACGGACGTTTCAAAGCAATCCGGTTCCATCTACGAAAGTTACGGACGTTCGTAGTTCCGGAATCGTTTAGGAGCAAAACTCTTTTGAAGGCAAAACTTTTAGGCAACTTTTGAAATCCATTCATGTAAAGACATAAAGGCCATGTTAAGAGCGCTAACATTAATAAGCAAATATGAATCATAACGTACTCGAAATCTAAGAGTGGAATTACCTCGAAACTCGTGTCATAGCCTAATTACACTAAGACATGCCAAGGAAGAAAAGGGTAGCTTTACATACCTCGCTCGCTCTCCAAGCTAATCCAACTTACGTCGTGGACTTTCCAAGATCTACATAATGTCAATAGATATCGAACATTAGTTGAAGACATTTGGAAATTAAGCATTCAATTCCAAACGGACATCAAATTCTACGTAAATTTCAAAAGATTTCCCCTATAAATATGCCAACCCCGAGATTTCAACTCTGCCAGATTCAACAACAACAACACCAACAACCAAACTACAACCTCAATAATCAATTCAAAATGCATCTTTAACATTAGTAACTCTTTTACATAATTCCAACAATATGCATAACATTCCAATAACATTCAACCACTACTTACATTCACCAACGTCAACGTTTATACAATCGATTACTAATCCAAAACCATTTATACAATATTCAAGAACAACATAATCCACATCCCTTTTTCCCGAATTCATGAATTACACCAATAAATCCACACATTAACAATGTCACTTTCATAACTACAAAATTACATAAAAATCCGCATTAACTTCCAAATCAACCCATAACCAACACAACACCATTTTGAATCATTAAACTTGCATTTTTCATCATGAAATCCATAACGACGACAACTAAAACGCCAACGACAATTTGTTCATTCTCAACACACAAAGAGGGGACCATACGGCCAACACCATACCCACACACAAAGATGATTTTCATCTTTTTCTTCACTCTACAACAATCAAAACATGCTAATTAGCATTAATACATTACTTTAAACATAACCTACACACACACGGCCAAACACCTCTTACACGGCCTCAACTTCAACATAATTTCTATCATAAATTTCTTTCTTTTTAGCATACAACAACACATATAAACCATTTATAACACATGAAAACAAGGTTAAACTCACCTTTCTTCTTCAACTTCCCAACTTGCCTAAAGTTGGCCAAGGATGAAAACGAGTAGTCTACCGCTTGAAACAACAACTCCACGTTACTAAGCACCCTTCAATTAGTAAGTTTGCTTGAAGAAATTATTTTTTTGATGGCTCTTTTTTGGTCTTGAAATTTGGCATCAATGGCCGAATATGGCCTTTTGTTTCTCCTCCTCAAGCTTCTTGATTTTTCTTGAAATTTCTAAGTGTGAAAGTGGTGAAATAAGATGACTTAGTCATCTTTTTATTTACAAGTATTGGCCATCCATGTGGCCCTTGGCCCACCCAAGGTGGCCGGCCACATGCCTCATGTTTTCTCTTTTTTTTTTTTTTTTGAATTTTCAACTTTCCAAAAATAGAATACTTTCCAAAAATGGAATTTGACCCCAATGTTTCCTTAACATTTCCATACCCACAAAATCATACACACTTAAGCCTTTAAAGCAAACAAAAATCTCTACTTCATATCTCGGGATGGTCTTGTCCTTAACTTATCGTGGTTGACTCGAATTATCCCGACGTACAAAATACGGGATATAACAAATTTATTGGTGGGATGGAATGAAGAAAGTCATAGTAGAATTTGTAGCCCAATGTCCAAATTGCCAGCAAGTGAAAATCGAACATTAAAAGCCAGGAGGATTATTGCAAGCAAATGGAAATCCCTACTGAAATGGGAAGTGATCAATATGGATTTTATTATGGGATTACCTCGTTCCCGAAGCAAGTATGATTCCCTATGGGTGATCGTGACGTACTCACGAAAGCAAACATTTTCTTCCGGCCGAACCACATACTCAGCAGAAGATTATGCAAGGTTGTATCTCAAGGAGATTGTGTGACTCCATGGTATTCCGATATCCATTATCACAGATAGGGGATTGCAATTTACAGCCAAGTTCTGGAAATCTTTCCAAGAAGGCCGAGGTACTCAAGTAAAGCTTAGCACGACATTTCATCCGCAGACTAATGGACAAGCCGAACGTACCATTCAGACCTAGGAAGATATGCTACGAGCATGCATTCTAGATTTCGGTGGTAGTTGGGATGACCACTTACCCCTTATTGAGTTTGCATATAATAATAGCTATCATTCCAAAGATTCAAATGGCTCCGTATGAAGCTTTATATGGAAGGAAGTGTGTCTCCAATCGATGGTTCGAAATAGGAGAAATACAGCTAATAGGCCCTGAGTTGATTCAACAAGCAGTAGAAAAGTCAAGGTGATCCGAGATCGATTATTGACAGCCCAAAGTCACCAAAAATCTTATGCGGACAACCGCCGGCGAGACTTAGAATTTCAAGTTGATGACTGGGGGTTTTGAAGGTGTCGCCAATGAAAGGTGTGATGAGATTTGGCAAGAAAGGGAAATTGAATCCTTGATATATTGAACCCTATAAGATTATCCGCAAAGTGGGTCAAGTAGCTTATGAATTGGACTTGCTTCCAGAACTTGAATCGGTCCATCCAGTTTTCCACGTCTCAATGCTCCGCAAGTGTGTTAGAGATACTACGAGGATTTTCCCAATGATTTATGTTCAAGTGACGTAAAAGTTAGTCTATAAAGAAGTGCCCATTGCCATATTAGACAGACAAGTACGGGGACTTCGAAATAAGGGAGTAGCCTCAGTTAAAGTCTTGTGGCGAAATAACAACCGAGAAGAAATGACTTGGAAGGCGGAAGAGAAGATGAAATCCACATACCCGCACTTATTTCAGCCACCGAAAGAGATCCATGATGAGATATCGGGATTATGAGGTATGTATGTTTTCTTTTTATGCATATGGGTCGTGTGTGGCCAACTTATATTGCTATTGTGTTGTGGCCCTGTGAGGCAATATTATTATGGGCTGTTGTGACAGGATGGTAGTGCCGTATTAAAGGGGAAACTCTGGCGAAATTTTCGTAGAATTCCCGAGTGCTTAACATTCGAGGACGAATGTTCCAAAAGGGGGGAAGAATGTTACACCGCGAAAAATTTCTCGTTAATGTACAGTGAATAAACTAAAGAAGGGAACGACGTAAATGATGTTTTTATAAGTAAGAAATAACATCTGATGATTCTAAATGAAATTTCAAAGGCATTCGGTGTAGAAGACGGAAGTTGTTAAGGAAAACAAGGTATATGTTGTGTGTCGGGTAAGATTTACGAGTATCGAATTAATGATGGCTTAATGATGTTTTGGAGAAGAGTTATAATGTCCCTTAGATTGGTATTGAGGTGTTAAACAAGTGTTAAGAAGGTTCCATAAGGATTGGAGATCAAACGAGTCGACGAGAATGAATTCCGGAGAGTTGGGCAACATACGGTCCAACATACTGGCCGTATAAAACATACTGGCCGTATGTTCTGCCCAGAATGAGGACCTTCACTGGACCAAACATACGAACAGTATAAAAGATACGGACCGTATGTCCGAGTCGGGTCAAAATTTTAAGTTGACATAAGGACCCCAACCTCATTTATTTCATTCCATTTTTCACCTCACACCTCAAGAACACTCTAGAATCCTCTCCACTCTTCATCCATAAGAACTCAAGACGGATTTGTGATCAACTTCATCAAACCAACAAAATTAAGTGTATGAAACACATTAAAGTTCATCCAAGCCAAGGAATTCCAACGGAAGTGATCAGTGGTTTTGGTGCAAAAGAAGTATTTCCACTCAAGGCTTATTCCTACACTATCTAAGGTAAGTTCTATGATCTTTTCATGTTGTTTAAGGTAATGAGAGGTTGAAAGACTTAGATGATGGAAGGAGATAGAAAATGGGTCACAAAGATAGGAATAATGAGATTTTGAGTAGTAGTTTGGAGTGAATCATGAATATTGGTATGTTGTGATTGTAAGTACGTTATGAATGACATTTAGAACATGGGATAAGTATTATATGTGAGAAAACGCAATAGTGAACTATGACCATGATTATGGAGAAATTGAGTGAAATTGAGAAATGTGGATAATGTAGATGAATGATGATTGTTGCTTATAATATTGTGAATGTTGTTATGGATGTTTAGAAGTTGATATGGAATATGGGGAAAGTTGTATAAACAAAGGAAATGCTGCCCAATTTTCTCTAGCCTTAGTAAGTGTGTTCTTATAATCGTTTAGCTAATATTAAGCGAACTCCCTTGAAGGTAAAGACGTGAGCATTAAAGGAGAACGACCAAGCGGTCAAATAGCTAAAGGAAAAGGTATGTAAGGCTAGTCCCTTCTTTCTAAGGCATGACTCTTGTGACATGAATTCTCCTATATTTCCATGACTTTCCTACACATCGGAAATTATGAGTCCACGGTTATAAAAAGCTTTTCATAAGATAAAGAAAAGAGATACGATGCGAGTATGATGATGATGACTATGAGTTGAGCCTGAAAGTTTTAAAGTTCATGATATGCTAATTCCATAAAGTATTGCTATGGACACGATATGATGTTTCTACAATCCAATGACCCTAAGTATAGTTCCATTGATGCTCTTCTTTGTGTGCACTCACCTTAACGTGTTAGTCCCTCCAAGGTGAGATATAACGATTATGATTACTCCATAACTGTCATGACCCAGCCCCGTAGGCCGTGACTAGTGCCCGAGCTGGACACTCGTCTATACACCTGTTAGCTATAATCGATCCACGTCTAAATATAATATGTAACTTACAAAAAGAGAACGTCATCTCAGAACTGTCATATATATATATATATATCAACGCAACCTGTCTCATGAAGAGTCACAACCATCAACAGATAAACAGTACATAAGCTGAGAAGGCTGTCATAGCGTGTGGGAACATCCCAACTATATATACGTAAGCCGACAAGGCTGCCACTACGAAAGGGAACGTCCCAAAACATAAGTCATATAGACACAACTGAACAACAACTATATACAACCCACACATATGTCTACAGACCTCTAAGAGTAACAATAAAAGAACATATGACGGGACGGTGCCGCCGCACCACACGACCCAACCCCGTAGTCCGTGACTAGTACCCTAGCTGGCGCATAAAAGTGAGTATGGCGCACGAAGGCCGATCAGGCCGTCACAAGGTATATATACAATCCCCCAACGTACACAAACTCACAGAACATATACAGAACCCACTACACATGTCTACAGACCTCTACAGACTGAAAACATAAACATATGACGGGACAGGGCCCCGTCGTACCCATGAAATTCATATATACACATAACAAAAAGATCGTACCCAAAATGCAAGCTCCGAACAAAGAAGCGCTCGTAGGATAGGCGGTAGATAGCCTAAGCGGGCGGATCGCAAAAGCGCGTGTACGTACCGCGGCATGAAACGCAGCCCCGAAGAAAGGGGGGTCAGTACGAAAAATGTACTGAATATGTAAAGTAGAGACTGTAATAAATAAAATTAAAATCAGGGCAGAATATGCGGAGAACGAACGAGATACATAGATAAACAAAGTGCATATCAGAAATCATAAATAATGCATGCAGAAAACATATGCCAAAGCGGCCCCGTTAGACTCGGCAATCGTAACGTGGTCGCCCCCGACTGCCGGCGCCACAAACCATAACGGATCATATCATATCAAATGGCCATATCGTAACATAATCAACAAATATCAGCATAAGCGAACATGGCACATCATACACCACAACCCATGCACGTATTATACCGCCCCTCACACGGGCGCGGCGAACAATGCGAGAAAACGCATGATAACATATCTGGCCGGGCTCGGTGAAGGGAAACATTGAGGCATCCACGAGCGGAGTAGTGAGAAACTAATGCAATATAAAATATAGAACATTTACAAAAACTCGATAACATAATCCAGATGGTAGGTCGTATAGCGGACGTTTAACAAAGTCATAATATAATCTTTCCGGAGGTCACAGTAATATGCGTCAAGATAACTTTTCTGAAATCGTTCCAAGTAGCAAAATAGGTTATAAGAGTCAATAAAATATTTATAGCCGCTGTTATTTGGAAGTTAAAGGATAGCTAAAGGTCTCCTTTGGTGATCATTCGTAGGTAGATTAGACGGAATATCAGGCCAAGGCTCGAAAATAGTGGGTCCGCCTCGGATCAAGTAAGGTGGCGTACCCAACGACGCATAATGGACCTTATGACGTCATTTATGATAGGTATAAGATTATCGGATTTCATATGTACAAGTTCTAGGTACTTAAATGACTTGTTGAAACAGTCGTAACATAATTAGTTCAATTCTACTGAATGAAAAAGAGGGAAATTTGGATGCGGATTCTGAGGAGTAGAGTCGTCCCCAAGATCCGAATCCAAGCCTACTACATCTAGGACATGCCAAGAGAAGAATAGGAAAGCTTCACATACCTTTTGCGCCTTTTACGCTCTCCAAAACTCAAATCTCTTTTCGCCCAAAACCTACAAATGGTCACATTTACTATATGTTAACTATAAGGCTTTAGGCATTCATTTTGAACCAATACTTGTCTAACAAAATTTCGGCGAAGATCTCCCTATAAATATGACACCCCGAGAATTTAACTCGGCTCAAATGTCAACAACAACCATACCAACAACATCAGTCATCGACTAGAATCGCTTACTAACATGAATAGTCTTCTTTCCACATAAAGCGACAACTTCCAAACTAACTTTACATTTTCAAACCAATATCCATGTTTTCATACTCATTTACCCATCAAGACTATTCCAACATCATTTGGAGGCATTACATACAATTTTACATATTATTCGCAAAATATACAAACTTTCCACCGAACTACAACTTATCCGAAACTTCCATTCTTCGACAAACATATTCATAACACATTATCATCTCTCAAATTCATTAACCACAATCACAACTAGCACTTAAACAATACATTTCCATAATTACATAACAACTATGTTAACACACATGCTTTCCTATAATAACATATATGCAATTCTAATGCCAACTTAAATCGTTAAACCTTTATTTACGTTGTAAAGATCGCAACGACGCAACTAGCATGTTAAACAAAATAGATTCCTCATTAGTTCATCACCCCTATAACCCACGGCCAACATACATTTTTTTCCACTCTATCCCATTTTTGTTCAACTTTCACTTCCAATACTAATTTCACAATATCCACAACTAAAATATAACATAGAATTCAACATAGTCATACTACACACTAACACGGCCACTTACATGCATTCACTTCCGCCATGCAAACTTCCATATTTCTATACTTTCAACTCATTTCTACATACCACAATACAAGCAAACCTTCATAAAACAATAAGAAGGGGTGAATTTTACCTTACTTCTTCAAGCTTCTTCACTAGAACAACTTGTCAAACTTGGAGAGATGAATTAGTGGAAACACAACAAGAAAAGAGTTTTGGATCAAGATTTTGAGGACTTGAATTGCACTTTTTTCCAGCTCTAATGGTCTCCAATTTTTTTGCTCTTCTCTTGTTTTGTTCTCTCTTTCTTTGTTTCTTGAATTTTCTTGAAGCCACTCCTTCTTATAATTAATTAATTGGTCACATGTGAAGCACATGACCACTTCATGGACTTGGCCAAGGCCATTGCATGGCCGGCCACCCCTATACCTTGGGCCTTAGTTTTCATTTTTTTTTTGAGCCCAATAGTTGATGGGTCGCTCTTAGAAATTCACGGGACTAATTTACAAGGTTCCAATTTTTCCCTTAACCTTCCTTAACATTTCCGCATCAATATTTCCTTAGGCATCACATGCACATTAAGTAGGATCCAATTTAAGCCTTATTTCTTACCATTTTGAATTATTTCCAATTTTTCCGACTACGCACAAAATGCGAGGTGTAACATCCTCCCCCCCTTTAGAACATTCGTCCTCGAATGTTAAACTAATCATATAGGGGTTTATAAATATTTTAGGGAGGATTTCCTTTTATTATGGCTAGCACAAATAATTCATTGCTTAATCAATATAAGTATATAGGAATTTAAGTTACCTGGGGGCGCCGAAAACAAGTGAGGGTACTTCTTCTTCATTTCTTCTTCGGCCTCCCAAGTCATTTCTTCGCGGTTGTTGTTCCGCCATAATACCTTAACCGAAGGCACATTCTTGGTGCGTAATCTCCTCTCCTGGCGGTCCAAAATAGCCACCGGCTTCCTCGTAGGACAGCTCCTCGGTCACACGAATATCCTGCACAGAAATATTCTGGAAGGGTCGCCGATAAATTTATGAAGCATAGACACATGGAATACCGGATGTACCGCTTCCAAATCCATGCGGGCAAATTCGGTTCATAAGCAACCTTGCCAACTTTGCGGACGATCGATAAGGTCCGATATACCTTGGGCTAAGCTTCCTTTTCCCGCCGAATCTCATGACGCCCTTTATAGGTGACACTTTTAAGAATACCCAGTCACCCACTGAACTCCAAAGGTCGACGGCGATTATCCGCGTAAGATTTCTCGTCGACTTTGAGCCGCCAACAATCGTTCCCGAATGAGCTTTACCTTATCCACCGCCCTTTTTGGATCATATCGGGGCCGATTAATTTAGTTTCACCGACATCGAACCGGCCGATAGGGGACACATTTCCTACCATATAATGCCTCGTACGGTGCCATTTGGATACTAGAATGGTAGGCGTTATTGTAAGCAAATTCTACAAGTGGCAAATGATCGTCCCGAAATACCTACGAAGTCAATAGCACGGGCTCGCGGCAGATATCTTCCAACGTACGGATAGTGCGTTCGGCACTTCCATCGATCCGCGGGTGAAATGTCGTACTAAGGCTTACCCGAGTCCCCAGTCCCTCTTGGAATGATCTCCGAAATTAGGCGAACTCGGGCACCTCTATCGAAATAATGGACACGGGAAATGCCATGGAGCCTCGACTATCTCCTTAATATACGATCTAGCGTAGTCCTCTGCGGAGTAAGTAGTCCGAATCGGGAGGAAATGGGGCCGATTTAGTCGGCTTTGTCAACAATAACCCATATCGAATCATACTTTCGTGGCGTGCGGGGTAAACCTATGATGAAATCCATATTGATAATCTCCCACTTCCACATCGGAATTTCCATTTCTTGCAATAATCCGCCGGGCTTCTGGTGTTCAATCTTGACCTGTTGACAATTTGGACACTGGGCAACAAATTCTGCAATGTCCTTTTTCATATAATCCCACCAAAATAAACACCTGAGGTCGTGGTACATTTTTGTGGCCCCTGGATGAACAGAATACCGAGAATAATGTGCTTCGCCCATTACCTGTTGTCGTAGGCCCGCAACGTCAGGTACGCACAATCTGCCCCTATATAGTAATACTCCATCGGACGTAAGCTCAAACGGGGTCTTTTCCCTATCGAGGCTCGTATCTCGATACCGCACCAGAATAGGATCTTCGTACTGACGTCTCCTTATTTCTTCTATAATGGAGGACTCAGCAAATTCTCGGACAGAAACCCCAATGCCTCCAGAATCGGCTAGGCGAACACCAAGGTCGGCTAGCCGTACTTCACGAACTATTTCTTTCTTTTAAACGGCGGGACATGCGCAAGCGCCGGGATTTGCGACTAAGCGCATCCGCTACCACATTGGCCTTCCCGGATGATACGAAATGTCGACATCATAATCTTTCAGGAACTCCAGCCACCTCCTCTGTCGCAAATTCAGCTCTTTTTGCTTAAAAATATATTGGAGACTCTTATGATCCGTATAGATATCAACATGTACACCGTATAAATAATGTCTCCATATTTTCAGAGCATGAATCACCGCAGCCAACTCCAGATCATGTGTAGGGTAATTTCTTTCATGCTTTTTGAGTTGCCGGGAAGCATAGGCTATAACTTTACCGTCTTTGCATTAAAACACAACCTAAGGCCAACACCGGATGCATCGCAATAGATAACATACCCGTCGGGACCCTCCGGAAGAGTCAAAGCGGAGTCCTGGTTAACTTTTCCTTCAGCAATTGGAAGCTTCGTTCACAAGCGTCTGTCCACTGGAACTTGGCTCCCTTCTGAGTCAACCGTGTCAGAGGTGCTGAGATTGAAGCAAATTTTTCCACAAATCTCCGATAATACCCTGCCAGTCCCAAAAAGCTGCGTACCTCGGTGGGTGTCGTAGGTCTGGGCCAATTCTTTACGGCCTCGATCTTCTGCGTGTCCACCCGGATACCGTCAGCTCCAATAACATGTCCCAGAAATGCCACGGAATCGGCCCCGCACTTAGAAAATTTAGCATATAATTTCTCGTTGACGGAGTACCCCAAGGATCCGCTTTAAATGATCTGCATGCGCTTCCTCCGACCGGGAATAGACCAGAATGTCATCAATGAATACGATCACGAACATGTCCAGGAATGG
The DNA here is from genome assembly GCF_029784015.1 of Lycium ferocissimum. Lineage (NCBI taxonomy): Eukaryota > Viridiplantae > Streptophyta > Magnoliopsida > Solanales > Solanaceae > Lycium > Lycium ferocissimum. The sequence continues at coordinate 20,453 of NW_026714580.1, read as the reverse complement.
TCGAAACACCCGATTCATCAGGTCCATGAATACCGCCGGAGCATTAGTTAGCCCAAAGGTGTTATATCCGGCAATTTTGCGTATTTGGAAAACTTGGAATTTACCTTGACTTGCAAGGAATGAGGTCAAGTTTGGATTTTTCTTAGTATGTATATGTCGGTTATGGAAGTTTGAATGTGGAAATACCGGAAAAGGCCTAAGGGCAAAATCGGAATTTTGGAAATTTGCTTCGGGAACTACAAAAATAAGATTCATAGCCAATTGGGCTCAAAAAAAAAAAGGAAATTTAAGCCCAAAGCTTGGAGGGTGGCCGGCCAACTATAAGGCCCAAACCCATGTTTTAATTAATTTTCCATGTGCCTATTAATTATAAAAGGATCCTTAGCCTTAGAAGTTTCAAGAAAACAAAGGAAAAATCAAGAAAAAGAGAAGAGCCATTCGGCCCTAGGGAGAAAGAAGAGAGAAAAAGAAAAGGAAAAAAATTTCCAAGCCTCCAATCCTAGTCCAAAAATTGTAATTCTCTCGTATTCATAGTAAGCTCAAGGTGCTCTCCAAGTTGATATAATTAGTTTGGCAAGAAACTATCTTTGGTGGCAAGAAGAACTTGTGGGGAAAAGGTAAGAATTCTATGTTCTTTTTATGTTATGAAGGTTTGTCTATGTTGTAGCATGTAGAAATGAATGAAAAGCATAAAAAGGGGTGTGTTGTGAATGAGGCCGTGTGGTGTGTGTAAGTGTGTGTGGCCGTGTGATGTTAGATTGGTGGGGAAAGATGAAATTAAATTCATTTAGTATGTTAATTATGTTGTTGTGGCCTTTGTGATGTAAATGGAAGGTTAATGGTTCTAGTTGACATGAAGAATTTGTTGTTAAGTTGTTGTCGGAAAGTATGCGATTTTATATAGTTTATGTAATTATAAGAATTGAGGTTGTAAGATGCAAATGGTGATTATTGTAAATGAAATTGGAAGCTAAAAATATGTTGTGAATATTTATGTTGAAAATTGGAGGTTTTGAGTGAATTATAGTTTTGGTGGAAAACTTGTATATCTTGTATATTTTGTGAATATTTCGTAAAATGATATGAAATGTTTTCGGAATGATTTTGATGGGTTGATGAATATGGAAACGTTGATATTGGATGGAAAGCGTGAAGTTGGAATGATAATTAATGCTTTGTGTAGAAAGAAAGACTATTTATGCTAATATATGTTTGTAGCGATTCTTGGTGTTGTTGTTGTTTATGATGGTGTTGTTGGGTTGTTGTTGTTGGTATATTGAGCCGAGCTACGTCTCGGGGGTGCTATACGTATAGGGGAGATGCTGCCCAAATTTTTATAGATGAATAAGGGTTAAGATTGAACCTTAAAAGCTTGTGACTTACATTTGGTAATCTTGACCATTTGTAGATTTTGAAGCAAACGAGATTTAAGAATAAGCAAGCATAAGGCGCAACCAAGGTATGTAAAGCTTACCTATTCTTTTTATGGCATGTCCTAGACCTACTAAGCCGAAAACGGAACCTTGGGGATAATCCTGCTCCTAGAGATCCGAGTTTGATTTTAGTTACTATTCATTCAGCGCAATTGAATCAAAATGCTTATCTTTGGATATAAGAATGCGTAAACCTTCGTACCATTCGTAAATGAATCCAAATTGCTCCGAACGGATAACCTTATGGAACCTAACGTTGGAAATTTATGTCCGCCGCCTCGACTTGACCCGAGGTGGGCCCGCAAGTTCCGAGACTTCCCTTATTTGATTTGTTTGGCTCATTTTCGTACGATATGAAAAAGAAGTGTTTGCCTATGACGTTAAGGTCCGTTTGAAATGTCCGATAATGATATTTGAAAGTTCGTTACTATGAATGATGCTAAAATTTTCTGAAAATGATCTACGATGTGTTTTTGAGAAAAATTGATAATTTAAAAGTCCGCGACTTTTGTATGTTAATTCCGAATAACTCGATACTTGTTTTGAGCCCTCACGAAGTTATTATATATATATATGTGATCATGTATCCGAGTCTTAGAACTTACTTTTGATATGCGTATGGTTTACTCGCACTACTCTCTCGTGCCAATTATTATGGTTTCGTTCGCCGGTGCCGGCTGGTTTTGTGATCGTGCGCATTATGACATATTCGGCGGTATGATGTGTTACGGTTTCGAGACCTCGCCATAGGGCCGGTTACCGTTTATGGTGTTATGATGTGATATGGCATGCGATACGTTTTGATGATTTGATGTGTGTGTGACATTGCGATGTGTTCGGAGTTTGTACGGAGAGATTTGAAAATTTACGGAGTATGATGTGTTGTGGCACCGGCGTCGGGGGGTGACCACGTTCCCGAGCTCCTATGCACGATTTTTATTTGCATTTTGCATATTTGCATTCCGTACAAGGTTTGGTCTGTTATACGTATTTGTTCTGTATCTTCGACCCCGGTTATGATTTGAATTAAATGTACCTCTGCTTTACATACTCGGTACTTCTTTCATGCGGCCCCCTTTCTTCGGGGGGCTGCGTTTCATGCCCGCGGTACGGACGCTCGGTTGGGTGATCCCCGGTTTAGGCTACACATTCTCGCTACTTTGGAGTGCTCCCCTCGATCGGAGCCCACCTTGGTATATATTTGTTTTGCTATGTATATTTTGTACATTTGTGACAGTTTGGGTACGGCGGGGCCATTGTCCCGTCATATGTTCGTATGTTACGTTTTTACGTGCAGAAGGCTGTAGTCATATTTGTGGGTCATGGGTCCGGTTTGTTCGTATGTGATTCTGTTTTGCGCCCTTAAGCGGCCCCGCATGTTACTATGGCCGATATGGCCCACGTGTTTGTATGTATGTGTGTGTGTACGGGCGATGTACATTCCGCCAGCTTTGATATTGATATGATGAGTTTGCACGGGCGACCGCTTAGGGTAGCATTCATTTCAGCATTTATGTGATGTCCGCTATCTGCTATCGGTACGCATAATGTTTGTTGAGTCGGGATTTGTCCTAACATGACAATTGGTTCGTAAGTTTGTTCGGGTGCCTAAGTAGGGCACCAGTCATGGCCCACGGGGCTGGGTCGTGACAAAAGTGGTATCGAATCGATCCTCGGAATGTACGCGGGCGTGTCTTGTGGAGTCTTGTTTATCGGTGTGTTGTGCACCACATCTATAAACGGGAGGCTACGATGGACATTTAGGATGTTTCCTTTCTTTAGATCTTAGATCGTGCGATAAGCCGATTGTTAGGATGACTCTTTTCGGGATTGTTATATTTTTCGGTAATGCCTCCAAGAAGGCAACGGCCAATAGGGGGCAAGCAATGCCGAGAGACGGGAGAGACTAGCGACCTCAGAGGGTTACTAGGGCCGCACCCGGACTATGCCCGATGTTGTGCCCGGTCGGAGAGGGTTCTACTATACCACTATCGGAGGGCGGGACGCTCCACCATTAGCTCCGAGAGGCCCCGGCTCCCCGGCCAAATATATCAAGTATAACGGCGAGGAGGCGCGTATCAATTGTTGACGACGATAGTGGCGGGACAAGCTCGCGGACGCGGGCGAATCAGGTAATGATGACGACGGGCGTGATAGCACGAGGGTTCGCGATTTCTTGACATGTAGCCCCCCCCCCCCCCCCGAGTTTTTCGGGTCTAAGCCCGATGAGACCCCCGCATGATTTCATTCGACGGATGAGACGCTCATTATGGAATCGGGGCTTCGGAGACCGAGTCCTCAATTGAAGTTAGCCTCGCACGAGTTTACGGGATATTGCTCTTAATTGGTACGAGTCTTGGGGAAGCGTCCTCGAGGGGTGAGGTGCTCCCCCGACTACTTGGGATGAGTTCACGGGAAACTCTACTTGCCGGAGTTACGAAGGGCGAGAGTTGATAGATTTTTGCAGATTAAGCAGAGGGGTCGGAGTGTTCGTGAGTATAATCTGGAGTTTGATTCTCTGGCCCGGTACGCACCTACCATCGTAGCCGATATGGAGGACAGAATGCACCGATAAAAATGGGTACGGATAGTTATCAAAAAGATAGTTGCGTGGCGATGGCGTCGCGGTGATATGGACATCGCCGGTTGCGAGCCTATGCACGGGGCATGGAGGATCGGCATAAATCCCTAAGAGCGATTTGGTAGGGATTATGATAGGAGGCCGCCCAAGAGGGCCGGATCGGCGGGGTATTCGAGAGATTCCCGAGGGCGGACGGCCTCGGCGGCGGTCCGTGGGTCCCTTCCGCCGTCGGGCGGGGGTACACGGTCCCGAGACGTTTTGATGAACGCAAGTCCGTCGGGGCCACCCGGAAGTTCCCGAGCCTCGAGGTCCTCGGGCGGTAGAGGTCCCGGCCGGACTAGGCCACCTATGCCGGTGTTCGTATTGTGGGAGATCGCACCCGGGGAGTGCTATAGGGCCACGGGGGGGCTGTTTTCTTGCGGCCGGAGGGCCATATTATGCGAGATTGTCCGTGGGTGGGCGGTTACGGTGGTGCGGCACGGCCCGGCGAGTTCGATTCTTTGGTTCGTCATCTACTCCCCCTCCGGCGCGCCGCGGGGCGGGGGCGATGCCGGCACCGGCGGGCCGCGGTAGGCGGATGGCGGAGGGTTCGATCTTAGCGGTCCTTCGAACCGCATATATGCTTTGACTAGTCGGCGACCCAGAGGCACCACCGAACGCGGACCCAGGTATATTATTAATCTTTTCTTGATGAATATGTGTACTGATAGACTTATGTTCCATTATATTACGCGATTTTCTTCTTCTGTGTGTTGGTAAAAGTAAGGTAAAAATCCGAATCGGCAGAATCATTTGAGATAGCCATATATACGGGCAGGAGTCGAATATAGAGAATTTGGATGGCTAAGACGGTAGACCATATAGACAGGAGGTAAACGACCCCTTTAGATCGGAGCGGGACCCGCTACGAAAGTTTTTCGAAAATTTTATTAAGGCCCCGACCTGCCCTAAATTACGTGATAAAGGTCGTGTGGGGGGCAATTGACGCAGTTATATTATCGATAACGCATTAGAACGCATAAAAGTTTTGAAGTTAAGCGTGCTAAAACCAGAGCAATTCTTGGATGGGTGACCCCCCTGGGAAGGATCCAAAAAAATATATATGTCTGAGTGAGTGGTGAAACGATGACAGAGAAATTTCTGTAAGACCCTGAGGTGAATGGAAGTGGGCTAAGTCTGAATGTGGTTCTGTGTGTTATACTTCTGCGCCCCTGCTTTTGATGAAATTTCGTCTACTATACCTCTGTGCTTCTGAATCTGATCACGTTTCTGTCTAACATACCTCTGTACGTCCGATTCATAATAAATCCGATATTCCTCGGTACGTACGACTCGATTTCAAACACCGTCCGATAAATCTCTATACGTCTGATTCTGATTATAGATCTGATTGATATACTTTTATGCGTCTGATTCTGACTACGGATTTATCCAATATGGTTCGGTAAGTCGACTACGGTTATGCATCCGTCCGATATGTACATACCTCTCGCTCCGATTTTGAATACGCTTAAGATAACGTCGGATTATCTTGTACGTCGTACTTTTGTATTTACGATTAAAATGACTACGTCTTACATATTTACGATCTTCAAAGGTTCGATCAAGATTCTATCCGCCGTAAATCCGACCTAAGATGATACGAACAGCCCTAATACGGTGATATCGAAGAATGCTAGAAGGACTTGGAAAGTGAAGACTCTTACAATTACTTCGATCAAGTGTGAGCATGTAATTGGCAGGAAGACCTTCCCCCCGAAGTGTTTGTAAAACCTATAAGACTAATTTAACATTCGAGGAGGAATGTTTTAAAGGGGGGATGTTATGTCAAGCAATTTTGCGTATTTGAAAAACTTGGAATTTACCTTGACTTGCAAGGAATGAGGTCAAGTTTGGATTTTTCTTAGTATGTATATGTCGGTTATGGAAGTTTGAATGTGGAAATAACGGAAAAGGCCTAAGGGCAAAATCAGAATTTTGGAAATTTGCTTCGAACTACAAAAATAAGATTCATAGCCAATTGGGCTCAAAAAAAAAAAAGGAAATTTAAGCCCAAAGCTTGGAGGGTGGCCGGCCAACTATAAGGCCCAAACCCATGTTTTAATTAATTTTCCATGTGCCTATTAATTATAAAAGGATCCTTAGCCTTAGAAGTTTCAAGAAAACAAAGGAAAAATCAAGAAAAAAAGAGAAGAGCCATTCGGCCCTAGGGAGAAAGAAGAGAGAAAAAGAAAAGAAAAAAATTTCCAAGCCTCCAATCCTAGTCCAAAAATTGTAATTCTCTCGTATTCATAGTAAGCTCAAGGTGCTCTCCAAGTTGATATAATTAGTTTGGCAAGAAACTATCTTTGGTGGCAAGAAGAACTTGTGGGGAAAAGGTAAGAATTCTATGTTCTTTTTATGTTATGAAGGTTTGTCTATGTTGTAGCATGTAGAAATGAATGAAAAGCATAAAGGGGTGTGTTGTGAATGAGGCCGTGTGGTGTGTGTAAGTGTGTGTGGCCGTGTGATGTTAGATTGGTGGGGAAAGATGAATTAAATTCATTTAGTATGTTAATTATGTTGTTGTGGCCTTTGTGATGTAAATGGAAGGTTAATGGTTCTAGTTGACATGAAGAATTTGTTGTTAAGTTGTTGTCGGAAAGTATGCGATTTTATATAGTTTATGTAATTATAAGAATTGAGGTTGTAAGATGCAAATGGTGATTATTGTAAATGAAATTGGAAGCTAAAAATATGTTGTGAATAATTATGTTGAAAATTGGAGGTTTTGAGTGAATTATAGTTTTGGTGGAAAACTTGTATATCTTGTATATTTTGTGAATATTTCGTAAAATGATATGAAATGTTTTCGGAATGATTTTGATGGGTGATGAATATGGAAACGTTGATATTGGATGGAAAGCGTGAAGTTGGAATGATAATTAATGCTTTGTGTAGAAAGAAAGACTATTTATGCTAATATATGTTTGTAGCGATTCATGGTGTTGTTGTTGTTGTTGATGGTGTTGTTGGGTTGTTGTTGTTGGTATATTGACCTACGTCTCGGGGTGCTATACGTATGGGGAGATGCTGCCCAAATTTTTATAGATGAATAAGGGTTAAGATTGAACCATTAAAAGCTTGTGACTTACATTTGGTAATCTTGACCATTTGTAGATTTTGAAGCAAACGAGATTTAAGAATAAGCAAGCATAAGGCGCAACCAAGGTATGTAAAGCTTACCTATTCTTTTTATGGCATGTCCTAGACCTACTAAGCCGAAAACGGAACCTTGGGGATAATCCTGCTCCTAGAGATCTGAGTTTGATTTTAGTTACTATTCATTCAACGCAATTGAATCAAAATGCTTATCTTTGGATATAAGAATGCGTAAACCTTCGTACCGTTCGTAAATGAATCCAAATTGCTCCGAACGGATAACCTTATGGAACCTAACGTTGGAAATTTATGTCCGCCGCCTAGACTTGACCCGAGGTGGGCCCGCAAGTTTCGAGACTTCCCTTATTTGATTTGTTTGGCTCATTTTTTCGTACGATATGAAAAGAAGTGTTTGCCTATGACGTTAAGGTCCGTTTGAAATGTCCGATAATGATATTTGAAAGTTCGTTACTATGAATGATGCTAAAATTTTCTGAAAATGATCTACGATGTGTTTTTGAGAAAAATTGATAATTTAAAAGTCCGCGACTTTTGTATGTTAATTCCGAACAACTCGATACTTGTTTTGAGCCCTCCGAAGTTATTATATATGTATATGTGATCATGTATCCAGTCTTAGAACTTACTTTTGATATGCATATGGTTTCTGCACTACTCCGCTCGTGCCAATTATTATGGTTTCGTTCGCCGGTGCCGGGCCGGTTTTGTGATCGTGCGCATTATGACATATTCGGCAGTATGATGTGTTACGGTTTCCGAGACCTCGCCATAGGGACGGTTACCGTTTATGGTGTTATGATGTGATATGGCATCTGATCTGTTTTGATGATTTGATGTGTGTGTGACATTGCGATGTGTTCGGAGTTTGTACGGAGATTTGAAAATTTCGAGGTATGATGTGTTGTGGCACCGGCGTCGGGGGGGTGACCACGTTCCCGAGCCCTATGCACGATTTTTATTTGCATTCGCATATTTGCATTCCGCACCTGAAGGTTTGGTCCGTTACTTCGTATTTGTTCGTATCTTCGACCCCGGTTATGATTTGAATTACCGTACCTCTCGCTTTACATACTCGGTACTTCTTTCGTGCCGACCCCTTTCTTCGGGGGCTGCGTTTCGTGCCCGCGGTACGGACGCTCGGTTGGGTGATCCCCGGTTTAGGCTACACATTACTCGCTACTTTGGAGTGCTCCCCGATCCGGAGCCCACACTTGGTATATATTTGTTTTGCTATGTATATTTTGTACATTTGTGCGAGTTTATACGGCGGGGCCACCGTCCCGTCATATGTTCGTATGTTCGTTTGTACGTAGAGGCACATCATATTTGTGGGTCATGGGTCCGGTTTGTTCGTAAGTGATTACATTTTTTGCGCCCTTAAGCGGCCCCGCATGTTACTATGGCCGATATGGCCCACATGTTTGTATGTATGTGTATGTCTGGGCGATGTACATTCCGCCAGCTTTGATTTTGATATGATGAGTTTGCACGGGCGACCGCATAATGTTTGGTACGCAGCATTGACATTGGTCGTGGAAAATTACCGAAATAGTAACTCAAGTATTTACAAAAATTTGGGCGAGTTTCCTCTATTTTTCTTACTAACCCAAAATTAACTCCGCACGCCGAAATAGTAAATACCAACAAAGGCCACACGGGGCCAACATATCCATATACACATATATAGGCGAGCAAATCCATATACACATATATAGGCGAGCCGGCAAGTGGCGGGTGAACCGCCCCGAACATATCACACGTACATATACAATACGTACGTACATAGCCATAACCCACGTACATATCCACAGACCTCTAGACAGAATAACGAAATCATATGACGGGACAGGGCCCCGTCGTACCCCTGAATAATAATATACATATGCATCAGAAGAAAATATATACCAAAATGTATAAGCTCCGGAAGAAGGAGCACTCCCAGAAAGCAGAATAGATGGCCTAAGCAGGGGGATCCTCAAACTGGGCGTCAGTACCTGCGGGCATGAAACGCAGCCCCCGAAGAAAGGGGGTCAGTACGAAATAGGTACTGAGTATGTAAAGCAGGATTTCAGAAACATAATAACATATCACAGAAAATGAATATGATTTACAAAACATCAAAGTATTTATCAAAAATTAAAATCATGCAAAGGCTCTTAGAACGATGGTCGCCCGCTTTGTCGATGGCGCCATACCACAAAGATCACACACCCAGAAAGTTTCATATCTCCGTAACCCGACATATCCCCGTAACACATCATAGTCAACCATAACACCAAACACAACATAACACCACGTATAAACGGGACCCGGCTCTCTAGCGAGAAGCTCGGCGAACCGTAACACAGCATCACACCAGAATATGTCATAACGCGCACGAAACATAACCGGCCCGGGATCCGGTGAACGAAGCAATAACCATAAGCACGAGCGGAGTCGTGAGTAATCATATGCATCAAAATCATAAACAGTACTCATTAAGTAAATAAGAAAGCCATATGAGAAAATCATAGTGAAGAAAATATTGAATTTTCCGAAAAATCCATAAAGGTAGCATAGAAAGGCCGCGGGCCCCACGGACGGGTGCCGACCCCCATCCGAGCCCGACTACGCGGGGTAGGGAAGAGTTATGCCTTATGAACTTACATATTATGTTTTGGGGCGTTCCGAGGTCGTATGCAAAAGTTACGGACGTTTGAAGTTCGGGACCTCTTTGTAGTCAAAATTTTCATAAGTCTTTTGAAAACTCTTTTTTGAGAGCTTAAGAACCTTACCTTGAACACATTAACGAATGAATCTTTAGGATCGAACAAGTACGTATCTAGGCTCGGATTTAAGAACGGAATAACCCCGAGACGCGGGTCATAGCCTAATAGTACTAGGACATGCCAAAGGAAAGAAAGCGACGCCTTACATACCTCGTTCAATCGCAATACAAACCAAGCCTCAACCCTCGGCAATTCCAAGATCTACATAACGCAAAGCACATTAACATTAGGCATACATATTTAGGCATTCAATTCCAAACGAACATTAGATTCTATCGAAATTTCGGCAAAGATTTCCCCTGTAAATGCACCAACCCCGAGATTTCAACTCGGCTCGTTTCCACAACAACCCAACAAGAAATCAAACCACAACATTAATAGTCGATTCACAATACGTTCCAACATTAATATTCAATTCCAACATATTCCAACACTATACATATATTGCTATATACTTAGAGACATTCCAATATAATCGACTAGCTTCATGAAACCAAATTGACACTAACGCTCATGCGTTCAACTACTAATCCAACCCATTCAAACCATATGCAATAACACTTTAAGCAATTCATACAATTTTTCCAACATTCCAAATATTGTTCCATTGTACCCGAAATGGTCCCCAAACCCGAGAACAACATCAAATACACTCTTCTCTTCCAAATTCATGATTTACATCATTAATCCACATACTAACAATGCATTATTCATAAATGTAAAAATTACATAAAATTCACATAAATTCCCAAGTCATGCCATAACCAACATAACATCATTCTAAGCCATCAAACTTGCATTTTTCCTTATAAAATCCATGACGACGACAACGAAAACACTAACGACAATTTGTTCATTCAAGGCTACACAAAGGGAGGCCATTCGGCCAACACACTATGCCACACCAAAGGATGATTTTCATTCTTTTCTTCACACTACAACAATTAAAACATGCTAACTACCATTAATACATGACTTATACTACAACACACATACACATGGCCAAACCTACCACACACGGCCAACTTCAACTTCCCTCCTAACATAAATTTCTTCCATTTTAGCATACAACAACACATATACACCATCTATAACACAAGAAAACAAGATTAAACTCACCTTTCTTCTTCAACTTCTTAACTTGACCAAAGTTGGTCGTTAGAGAAAACGAGCGTACTATTGTCCGAAACAACACCGCCACGTTACTTAGCACCCTTGAATTAGCAAGTTTACTTGAAGAATTTATTTTTTTGATGGATGAATTTTGGTCTTATTTTTTTCCTCCTTGGCCGAAACCCCTTGGTTTCTTTTCTCCAATTTTTTTTGTTCTTGATTTCTCTAGAATATTGCTAAGTGGAGAAGATGACTTAGTCATCTTTATAAATAATCCACATGTTCCATGTGGCCATGGCCCACTATGAAGTGGCCGGCCACCTTGCCTCTTTTTTTATATTTTTTTTTTTGAATTTTCAACTTTCCCAAAATAGTCCACTTACTAAAAATGGAAAATTCCTTCAAGTGTTCTTTTAACATTTTCAAGACATTGAAATCATACACAATTTAAGCCTTTAAAACAAACGAACGTCTCTCGGGATAACCTTGTCCCTAACTTCTCATAATTCACACAAGTTGTCCCGTTGTTCAAAATACGGGATATAACATCCTCCCCCCCTTTAGGACATTCGTCCTCGAATGTCAAATTAACCCTGTGGCTTCGTAAACAATTCGGGGGAGTCCTTTTATCGACATTACATATAGTTTAATATAGTCAAAGAAAGGAATTGAAATTACCTGCGGGCACCGGAAATAAATGAGGATACTTCTTCTTCATCAGCTCCTCAGCTTCCCAAGTAGTTTCCTCCCGGTTGTTATTCCGCCACAGCACCTTAACGGAGGCTATATCTTTGTTCCGCAACCTTCTTTCCTGACGGTCCAGTATAGCTACCGGCTGCTCTTCATAGGATAGTTCTTCCGTGACCTGGACATCCTCCACAGGAAATATTCTGGAAGGGTCACCAATGCACTTTCGGAGCATAGAAACATGGAATACCGGGTGTACCGCTCCCAAATCAGCTGGTAAATTTAATTCATAAGCAACTTTGCCTATTCTCCGAACAATTTGATAAGGCCCGATGTATCTTGGACTGAGCTTCCCTTTCTTACCAAATCTCATAACACCTTTCATGGGCGATACCTTCAGGAATACCCAATCACCAACTTCGAACTCCAAGTGCCGACGTCGATTATCTGCATACGATTTCTGTCGACTTTGGGCCGCTAATAACCTTTCTCGAATAAGCTTTACCTTGTCCACCGCTTGCTGGATCATATCTGGACCAATTAATTGAGTTTCACCCACATCGAACCAGCCGATTGGTGATCTGCATTTCCTGCCATATAAAGCCTCGTACGGTGCCATCTGGATACTGGAGTGGTAGCTATTATTATAGGCAAATTCAATCAATGGCAAGTGATCATCCCAGCTACCTCTGAAATCGATAATACAGGCCCGTAACATATCTTCGAGTGTCTGGATAGTGCGCTCGGCCTGTCCGTCACTCTGAGGATGGAAAGCAGTACTAAGATTTACCTGAGTCCCCAATCCGTCTTGAAATGACCTCCAGAAAATTTGCGTAAACGAGTGCCTCTCGTCGTAAATAATAGATACGGGAACTCCATGAAGCCTCACTATCTCCTTAATATATAGTCTGGCATAATCCTCAGCTGAATAGGTGGTCCTGGCTGGGAGGAAATTGGCTGATTTTGTCAGCCGATCAACGATAACCCAGATAGAATCATACCTCCGTGGAGTGCGGGGCAAACCTGCGATGAAGTCCATATTAATTATTTCCCACTTCCACGTCGGTATCTCCATTTCCTGTAGTAGCCCACCGGGTTTCTGGTGCTCAATCTTGACCTGCTGGCAGTTTGGACACTGAGCGACGAATTCCGCGATATCCTTTTTCATGCCATCCCACCAGTACAGACATCTGAGATCGTGGTACATTTTTGTAGCCCCCGGGTGAACAGAATAACGGGCATAGTGTGCCTCGCCCATAACCTGTCGTCGTAAATCTGCAACCCCAGGTACACATAATCTGCCCCTGAATAATAACACCCCATCCGATGAAACCTCGAACGGAGTCTTCTCTTTTTCACGGGTTGTGTCTCGATAATGCACCAGAATAGGATCTTCATATTGGCGGCGCTTAATTTCTTCCACAATAGAAGATTCAGCAACTTCTCGAACAGAAATCCCAGCATTTCCAGATTCGGCTAAACGGACTCCAAGGCTTGCCAGCTGATGAATTTCACGAACTATTTCTTTCTTTTCTGATGGAACATCCGCCAAGCTGCCCATAGATTTACGACTGAGAGCATCTGCGACAACATTGGCCTTCCCCGGATGGTATAGAATATCAACATCATAATCCTTCAACAGCTCTAACCACCGTCTCTGCCGCAAATTAAGCTCTTTCTGCTTAAAGATATATTGGAGACTCTTATGATCTGTATAGATATCAACATGGACGCCATATAGATAATGTCTCCACATCTTCAGGGCATGAATCACCGCTGCGAGCTCCAAATCATGAGTGGGGTAATTCTTTTCATGTTTTCTAAGCTGTCGGGAAGCATAGGCTATGACGCGGCCGTGCTGCATTAATACACAACCCAGTCCAACACCTGAAGCGTCACAATAAATAACATACCCGTCGGTCCCTCGGGAAGTGTCGGGGCGGAGCCGTAGTCAATTTCTCCTTCAACAACCGGAAGCTCCGCTCACGGGCATCGGTCCACCGGAATTTGGCTCCTTCCGAGTTAGCCTTGTTAAAGGCGCTGAAATCGAAGCAAATTTCTCCACAAATCGTCTATAATAACCAGCCAATCCCAGGAAGCTACGTACTTCTGTCGGCGTTGTAGGCCGGGGCCAATTCTTCACGGCTTCGATCTTCTGGGTATCTACCCGAATACCGTTAGCTCCAATAATATGTCCCAAGAATGCCACTGATGTTAGCCAGAATTCACATTTAGAAAATTTGGCATATAGTTTCTGATGTCGAAGTACCCCAAGAACCGTTCTCAAATGATCCACGTGCTCGTCTTCTGACCGAGAATAGACCAGAATGTCATCAATAAATACGATCACAAACATATCCAAGAACGGCCTGAATACCCGATTCATAAGATCCATGAATACCGCTGGAGCATTCGTCAGCCCGAAAGACATAACTCTGAATTCATAGTGCCCGTACCGGGTCTGAGAAGAAGGCATCTTGGGAATATCTTCCTCCCGTACTCGCACTTTGGTGATAACCGGACCGCGTATCTATCTTTGAAAAGCATTTAGCTCGCTGCAACTGATTAAATAAATCGTCAATCCTGGGGAGGGGGTATTTATTCTTTATAGTTACCTTATTCGACCGCCGATAATCAATACACATCCGCGGCCGAACCGTCTTTCTTCCTCACAAATAATACGGTGCTCCCCGGGGTGACGTCTTGGGTCGAATAAAGCCCTTCTCCGAGAGATCTCTCGAAATTTCTCCTTTAATTCCTTTAGTTACTGCCGGTGCCATTACGTACGGAGGAATAGATATGGGCCGAGTGTACGCGACGGATCTATCGTGAATTCTATCTCCCGTTCGGGAGGAAGACACGGAAGCTCGTGCCGGGAATACATCCGGAATTCATTTACCACTGGAACGGACTGAATAGTCGGTGTTTCGGCTTTTAAATCATGTACGCGAACCAGATGATAAATATAACCTTTTCTGATCATTTTTCTTGCCTTGAGGTATGAAATAAACTTACCCCTCGGCGTTGTATTACCTGCCCATTCTATAACCGGTTCACCTGGGAATTGGAAGCGGACTACTTTCTTTTGGCAATCAACATTAGCATAGCACGAAGCCAACCAGTCCATACCCATAATAACATCAAATTCAATCATGTCTAGCTCTACCAAATCTGCCTTAGTGCAACGATCACAGACAATTATCGAACAATCTTTATATACCTGTCTAGCGATAATAGAATCCCCTACCGGAGTGGCTACCTCAAACGGTTCTATTGGTTCAGATTTAATCCCAATTTTATCAGCAATAAGAGGAGAAATATATGATAAAGTAGAACCGGGATCAATCAATGCATATACAGCTCGAGAGAAAACCAATAATGTACCTGTAACCACGTTAGGCGACGCCTCCTGGTCCTGACGGCTGGCCAAAGCATATATGCGGTTCGAAGGACCGCTAGAACTGGCTGCTCCGCCACGGCCTCTGCCGCGGCCTGCCGGTGCTGGCATACCTCGCCCCGCAGGGCGCATAGCCACGGATGATGAAGATGAACCAGCACCTGAACCTGTAGGCTGCGCCGCACCACCTGCACTACCCCCACGCGGGCAATCTCTCATAATGTGGCCCTGACGGCCACAAATAAAGCAAGCACACAGCCCGATAGCACTCTCCAGGATGGTGCCTCCCACAGTAGGAACATGGAGGTCTAGGTGGCCTGGACTGACCGGTACCTCTGCACGTGCGCGAGCACGAAGCCACGGAGCTCGACCCGCTCCCGAATATCCAAAACGCGTCGGGTCTCCTGCCCGTGGGGTGTGGGGGGTGTACTCGGGCTGGCCGGAGGAATATCTGCTTGTCTTCTTTGCGGAGGCCGTCTGCCTCGAGAATCCCCGAATACCCGGCCGACCTAGCCTCGGGCCGGCGCCTATCGAAGTCTGTCGGTGGCGCCCTCGTGCCGCTCCTCCATGCCACCGGGCGTATGCCCGTACTCGTGCGATGTCCACGCCGGTGCCGAGCGGCCATCGACATACAGCTGTCAATCAAATAATCATCCAGCCCCATAATATACTGGTGTACTCTGTCATCCATATCTGCCACAATATGAGGAGCGTATCTGGCTAAGGAATCAAACTCCAGGGTGTACTCTCGGACGCTCCTACCACGCTGCTTCAAATGTATAAACCTGTGTACCCTGGCTCGTCTGGTCTCCGGGGGTAGAAAATGAGCAAGGAAAGCCTCTGTGAACTCATCCCATACGGCTGGTGGCGCGCCCTCACCCCGGGACAGCTCCCACGACTCAAACCAATTGGCTGCTATATCGTGCAGCCGATACGACGCCAGCTCCACTGACTCGGTCTCGGAGGCCACGATAAGTCGCGGCGTACGCCGCATCTCTCTAATAAACTCCCGAGGGTCCTCCTCGGGCTTTGACCGAAGAACTCCGGCGGATTACAGGTCAGGAAATATCGAGCCCTCTGGCTGTCACGTCCACCAGCATAATCATCTCCAGCCCCCTGTCTCTGGACCTGCCCTGCTACCAGTCTGGTCAACAGCTGAACAGCGTCCCTCATGGCCCTGTCCTCCGCCCCGGGCTGAGGAGCTGGAGGCTCGGGCACTCGAACCTCAGGGGCGGGCGGTGGGGCCGCCTCCTGTGCCGCAGCTGCTGCTGCTCTGTGCCCCTCGGTCGGTGATGGGGTGGCAGAACTAGCCGACCGGGGCACAATCTCCGGCTCGGGCTGGGCATGGGCTCTAGTAACCCTCTGGCCCCCGGCGGTCTCTCTGCCGATGGCAGACTTGCCCTTCGGGCAGCGCGTCGCCTTTCTCGGAGGCATCGCTGAAAACATAACAGATCGTTAGAAAGAAGCCATCCAAATAACCCCGCTCTATCGCACGATCTAAGATCAGAAAGAAAGACAGTATCCTAAATGTCCTGTAGCCTCCCGTTTATAGATGTGGTGCACAACACACCGATAAACAGGACTCTACTAGACACGGTCTGTGGACATTCCGAGGACGAACCGCTACGATACCACTTTTGTCACGACCCAACCCCGTAGGCCGTGACTAGTGCCCCACCTGGGCACCCGTACGTACCAAAAGCCAAAATAGTAACTCAAGTATTTACAAAAATTTGGGCAGAGTTTCCTCTGTTTTTCTTACTAACCCAAAATTAACCTGCACGCAGGAAATACCAACAGAGGCCACACAGGGCCAACATATCCATATACACATATATAGGCGAGCCGGCAAGGCTGCCGTGGCGGGTGAACCGCCCCGAACATATCACACGTACATATACAATACTGTACAGACATAGCCATAACCCACGTACATATCCACAGACCTCTAGACAGAATAACGAAATCATATGACGGGACAGGGCCCCGTCGTACCCCTGAATAATAATATACATATGCATCAGAAGAAAATATATACCAAAATGTATAAGCTCCGGAAGAAGGAGCACTCCCAGAAAGCGAGAATAGATGGCCTAAGCGGGGGATCCTCAAGGCGGGCGTCGGTACACACGGGCATGAAACGCGACCCCGAAGAAAGGGGGTCGGTACGAAATAGGTGCGAGTATGTAAAGCAGGATTTCAGAAACATAATAACATATCACAGAAAATGAATATGATTTACAAAACATCAAAGTATTTATCAAAAATTAAAATCATGCAAAGGCTCTTAGAACGATGGTCGCCCGCCTGTCGATGGCGCCATACCACAGCATCACACCAGAAAGTTTCATATCTCCGTAACCCGACATATCCCCGTAACACATCATAGTCAACCATAACACCAAACACAACATAACACCACGTATAAACGGGACCCGGCTCTCCCCAGCGAGAAGCTCGGCGAACCGTAACACGGCAGATCACACCGAATATGTCATAACGCGCACGAAACATAACCGGCCGGGATCCGGTGAACGAAGCAATAACCATAAGCACGAGCGGAGTCGTGAGTAATCATATGCATCAAAATCATAAACAGTACTCATTAAGTAAATAAGAAAGCCATATGAGAAAATCATAGTGAAGAAAATATTGAATTTTCCGAAAAATCCATAAAGGTAGCATAGAAAGGCCGCGGGCCCCACGGACGGGTGCCGACCCCCATCCGAGCCCGACTACGCGGGGTAGGGAAGAGTTATGCCTTATGAACTTACATATTATGTTTTGGGGCGTTCCGAGGTCGTATGCAAAAGTTACGGACGTTTGAAGTTCGGGACCTCTTTGTAGTCAAAATTTTCATAAGTCTTTTGAAAACTCTTTTTTTTTATTTGAGCTTAAGAACCTTACCTTGAACACATTAACGAATCAATCTTCAGGGTCAAACAAGTACGTGTCTAAGCTCGGATTTAAGAACGGAATAACCTCGAGACGCGGGTCATAGCCTAATAGTACTAGGACATGCCAAAGGAAAGAAAGCGACGCCTTACATACCTCGTTCAATCGCAATACAAACCAAGCCTCAACCCTCGGCAATTCCAAGATCTACATAACGCAAAGCACATTAACATTAGGCATACATATTTAGGCATTCAATTCCAAACGAACATTAGATTCTATCGAAATTTCGGCAGCATTTCCCCTGTAAATGCACCAACCCCGAGATTTCAACTCGGCTCGTTTCACAACAACCCAACAAGAAATCAAACCACAACATTAATAGTCGATTCACAATACGTTCCAACATTAATATTCAATTCCAACATATTCCAACACTATACATATATTGCTATATACTTAGAGACATTCCAATATAATCGACTAGCTTCATGAAACCAAATCGACACTAACGCTCATGCGTTCAACTACTAATCCAACCCATTCAAACCATATGCAATAACACTTTAAGCAATTCATACAATTTTTCCAACATTCCAAATATTGTTCCATTGTACCCGAAATGGTCCCCAAACCCGAGAACAACATCAAATACACTCTTCTCTTCCAAATTCATGATTTACATCATTAATCCACATACTAACAATGCATTATTCATAAATGTAAAAATTACATAAAATTCACATAAATTCCCAAGTCATGCCATAACCAACATAACATCATTCTAAGTCATCAAACTTGCATTTTTCCTTATAAAATCCATGACGACGACAACGAAAACACTAACGACAATTTGTTCATTCAAGGCTACACAAAGGAGGCCATTCGGCCAACACACTATGCCACACCAAAGGATGATTTTCATTCTTTTCTTCACACTACAACAATTAAAACATGCTAACTACCATTAATACATGACTTATACTACAACACACATACACATGGCCAAACCTACCACACACGGCCAACTTCAACTTCCCTCCTAACATAAATTTCTTCCATTTTAGCATACAACAACACATATACACCATCTATAACACAAGAAAACAAGATTAAACTCACCTTTCTTCTTCAACTTCTTAACTTGACCAAAGTTGGTCGTTAGAGAAAACGAGCGTACTATTGTCCGAAACAACACCGCCACGTTACTTAGCACCCTTGAATTAGCAAGTTTACTTGAAGAATTTATTTTTTTGATGGATGAAATTTTGGTCTTATTTTTTCCTCCTTGGCCGAAACCCCTTGGTTTCTTTTCTCCAATTTTTTTGTTCTTGATTTCTCTAGAATATTGCTAAGTGGAGAAGATGACTTAGTCATCTTTATAAATAATCCACATGTTCCATGTGGCCATGGCCCACTATGAAGTGGCCGGCCACCTTGCCTCTTTTTTGTATATTTTTTTTTTGAATTTTCAACTTTCCCAAAATAGTCCACTTACTAAAAATGGAAAATTCCTTCAAGTGTTCTTTTAACATTTTCAAGACATTGAAATCATACACAATTTAAGCCTTTAAAACAAACGAACGTCTCTCGGGATAACCTTGTCCCTAACTTCTCATAATTCACACAAGTTGTCCCGTTGTCATTACGGGAGGGGATATTTATTCTTTATAGTTACCTTGTTCGATTATCGATAATCAATACACATCCAGGTGATCCATCTTTCTTTACGATAAATAACACGGGAGGTGAAGTGCTTTAAAGGTCGAATAAAAAACCACTTTTACGCCTTGTCGCTGGTCGACGGGCGCCGTTACATGCGGAGGAATAGATATGGGTACGGGTACACAGCGACGCGTCTATAGAAAAATCTGTCTCCCTTTCGATTCGTAAAAACGCGTATAACTATTTGCCTTTTACGCCTTTAAGTCTTGTACCTGAACAATTGATAAATATAGCCTTTCGATCATCTTCCTCGCCTTAAGGTACGAAATAAACTTACCTCTCGGCGATGCTACATTACACCGTTCATTCTATCACTTTCACAGGGTGGAAGCGAACTACCTCTCCGCCGACAATCAACATTAGCATAATAGGAGGATAGCCAATCCATACCCATAGTGCATCAAATTCGGTCATGTCCGGCTCTGCCAAGTCCGCTTTAGTACAACGATCACATATAATTACCGAACAATTTTTATATACTCGTTTGGCAATAATAAAATCCCCCACCGTGAGTAGCTACCTCAAATGGCCCCATAAAAACCCGGGTTTTTTCCCATCTTTCCCCAAACAACGGGGAAATATATGATAAGTGGAACCGGGATCTTTAAGAAAACCCGGGGAAAAAATCAAAAAAGTCCGTAACCATCCGGGGGGGCCCCCCAATCCCCCGGGGGGTAAAGCAAAATGCGGGG
>NW_026714579.1:0-22625 GCF_029784015.1 Lycium ferocissimum | reverse complement strand
GTTTTTGCATATCCAATACCCCATAGGCCCCACATTAACCCGAACACAGAATTGGTTCCCTGGCTACTCTTCCCCCCAATAGAAAAATTAATACCCCCCGGGAGGAACCCGGTTGCCCCTCTTCCCCTTTGGGGGCTTTCATGGATCTATAGTGGCACTTTTTCCTCCCGAAAAACAACCCACGGAAATTTGAATTCGCGGTGGCTACTCTTCCTCCCAGAATAGCAGGCAAAACACAAAAACAGTTTTCATGTAGCATAGAAGCCAATTCATAATTCATTTGTAATGTAGTCACATCATCAATTGTCATTACGGTTCATTATGCCATATCGAAAGAATAAGTCATTCCAATCAATGTTCGAAAACGTATAAATTCTTTAAAGATTTCCATGTCCCAATTCATCAATGAGAATGTCGTCAACCATCATTATTAAGCATCTCTCATAGAGCAAAACATTCATAATATCTTACACATATATAGGGTCTGTTAAATCTAGGTTTAATGTGGGTTTGTCCCCTCACACTCATTAACCACCATTTAGACATGAATTGGAGTTCAAGAAACATGAAAAGATTACTTTTCCTTTCATTCATTAAAGAATCTTGAATAAAAATTTATACTTCCAACAATAGTTTCAAAAGTGATTTTCATTCAAAATAAGTTTTCAAAAAGAGAGACATACCTTAATATGTTAAACAAAGTTTCACAATTCACTTTTCTAATGAAGAACACCCAAACCCTAGCTTGAATCGCTTTGGGAAGAATTATGTTGCAAACCCTAGGTTGGTCACAAGAATCATGTTAAGAATCATGGGTTTGATGTCAGAATGGATTAGTAATGTTAAGGATGTTCTTACCTTTGATTTGAAGACTTGGAGGAATGATTTTGTCACACCCTTAGTCCGATAGGGTGTGATGGGCACCCGACCCTTACTTAGGGCCGAGCGAACCTCGGACTCTTCTTTGCGTACGAATCACGTTAAACTTTTTAAATCAGATAAGATAAAATGCATAGTAAATTTTTTCAGAAACATTCTTTCTCGTAGCTTCCAAACCGAACAAACCTTTAAACATACAAAATTTAGTATATAACACAGACCCGAACCGGCCGACGGAGCGAAGCTTACGGACCGACAACCAATACCCACGACGTGTCACACCGCAAAGTCTCTAACACGGATCCGGGAAATCATAACGGACAAACTCGGCTTCGGCAGCCCTCGGAGAATGGAGCTTGCCATCTCACTCGGAACACCTTCTATAATAACTTCGACTCATCGGGGGTACTACCCCGGCATGAAACGCCCCCGAAAACGAGAGGTCGATGCGGAATATGTACTTTGAGTATGCAAAGCGTAAAATACGAGAAAAACGAAGTAAAGTGTACCGAACGTGAGCATATTAGTCCGAATACCAACGTATTTACATCCGACATCCAAATTGTACATAAGGGGTTGACAACTAGGATAATCAAACATATCATATGGTACATGCCTAACCGGCCGATCATAATCCGACCGTCAAAATCACATATACACAAATCATACACACACATACGACGAATAATCCGGCGGTCATATCATCGGCGGTCAAGTATCCGACGGACAATATCACACATACACATACCGCGGCCAGAATCCCGACGGTCATGTCACGACCGCGGTCAAGTATCCGGCGGACAACATCACACATACACGCGAAGCCAAGAATCCCGACGGTCATGTCACAGCCGCGGTCAAGTATCCGGACAATATCACACATACACGTACCGCGGCCAAGAATCCGGCGGTCGTATGTCACAAATGCCCGCGGTCAAGTATCCGGCGGACAATATCACACATACCGCGACCAAGTATCCGGCGGTCAATATCACACATACACGTACACATACACATATACACATACACACGTACCGAAATCCGAAACCATATGCACACATATCCGGACCGACGAGAAGCACGCATACACTTACCAACATCCGAAGACTAAATAGAACAATCATACTCACCGTCGTCCGACAACCCAAAACATCGAGGTTACGAGAAGATATTCCTATCGGAATGTTCGTAGCAAATTTTTCATAACAGATTACTCACATCAGGATCCTTATATCAGATTACATATCCAAATCAAAAATACTTTTACCAGAATACTTATATCGGAATATTCATGCCAGAATGCTAATGTCAGAATACTTATATCAAAATACTTACGCTTTGCTTATATATCAAAATACTTATATCGGAATATTTATGTCAAGTGGTCAAAGCAAACACTTTTATCGGAATTTCCGGATGCATACTTATACCCCGAGAGAATACATACGAATCATAACAAACTCGGAATGATAGCCAAAATTTACCCTTAATTATTGTACGAAAATCGGCCAAATAGAGAAATACGGTTTAGGTCTCGGAATTATGGGCCCACCTCGGATCTCGTCGAGGAGGTGGCGTACGAAATTATGGACGTTAAGCTTTATGGAACCACCTATGAAGGTCTTAAAGTAATTTGGTTCAATTTGTGAAAGTTAAAGATGTTTAAGTTATTTTCCAACAAAACATAAAGTATCTAATTCAATTCCATTGAATGAAAAAGGACCAAATTTAAGCTCGGATTTCTAAGAGTAGAATCATCTCCGAGGTTCAACTATACCTATCCCATCTAGGACATGCCAAGAAAAGAAAGGGTAAGCCTTACATACCTTAGTTAACCTTATGCTCGTCCAAACTCACTTCCGTTTACCCAAAATCTACAAATGGTCATATTTACCAAACATTCATTAGAATCTTTAAGAATTCAAATCTTGAATTAACATTTGTCTGTGCAGAAATTTCGACAGCATTTCCCACCGTAAATGCGCCATCCCAGAATTCAACTACGCCAAAGTACAACAACAAACCGAGAATGGAATCCGGCCACATTATCAATGACAATACTAACAATTTTTGCCAACGACATCAACAATCAAGTCGAGAATATTCCAAACAACTACCTCAACTTCACACTTTCAAACTAAGGTCAACATTTTCATATTCCTTTACCTATTCAAGACCATTCAACTACAATTCGGAAGTATTTCATATCGTTCTTACAAAATATTCACAAAATATACAAAATATACAAAATATACAAATTTTTCCACCAAAACCATAATTCATCCGAAACTTCTAATCTTCACCATACATATTCATAGCACATTTCCATCTTCCCATTTCATCAACCATGATCATAATTTGCACCTTGAAAACTTCATTTCCATAATATCATAAAATCATCCTAAAATGACAAAATTTTCTACATTCCATTCCAACGCCAACTTAAACCATTTTACTTTCATTCACATTATAAGGGTCACAACAACACAACTAACACACTAAACACAATTAATTCATTCCCCGCTACTTCCATGCACCACCGACCATACCCTATATTTTCAACTTCAACCAAATTCGCTCAACTTCCACTTCCAATACAAATTCCACAATAACCACAACTAAAATACAACATAAAATTAACTCATCTTTGTCTACACAACAACACGCACACGGCCACATGCATATGTATGCATTCATCATGCAAACTTCCATATTTTCATTAATTCTACTCCCTTTCACATTCCATAGCATAAACAAGCCTTCATAACATAAAAAGGGAGATGAATTCTTACCTTTTCCTTCAACTTTCCCACTTACTTGAATTCTTGAAAGTGCCACAAAGAGTGATTTTCTTGTCCCAACAATTGTGTCATGTGGAAGAGGGCCTTCAATTTAGTAGGAAGGCATGAAGAAACAAATTTTTGAGATCAAAGTTGAAGACTTCAAATTTTTCTCTTCTCTTTTTTTTTTTTTTCTCTTGGCCGTGACCTTCTCCTTGCTCTCTACTCTTTCTTTTTTTTTTTTTTGCTTGTTCCTTCTCTTGTCTTGAATTAATGATGATGACTCCCACATATATATAATTCTCTTAGTCATGTGAGGGGCACATGCCCCTCTCTAGATTTTTCTTTCTTCTTTTTTTTTCTAGAATTTTCTTTTCCTTCTTTAAAGGATGACTTCTTGTCATCTTTTTCTTTATTTTTGTCCACATGGCCAATATGGCCCCTTGTTTTGGAACTTCATGAACCCCTTGCAGACATTCCCATTTTTACCCCTCGACTTTTCTCAATATTACCATTTTGCCCCTAGCCTTCCGCATTATTTTCATAACCCATTTTGCAAATTTCTCTTTTTGCCCTTGACCTCCCAATATCTCCCTACTAATAATAGTCATAAATAATTTTATCACGACTTACACATTAAAATGGTTTTTGACAATCGTTTCGCCCTTAACTTTTCACGACGACTTCGAAATATCCAAACGTACAAAGTACGGGCTATAACAATTTTCGTCCTTAGGGTTGTTCGAAAGGGGAGGAATAAACAAAACAAGTCTCCTATTTACATTTTTCTAGTGAAACGGCCAAAGGACGCCAAAGGACGGACCATCCTTTATGTTACGGACCGTCCTTTAGTGGAAATTTCCAGAGATTTCTGGTACGGTTCCGTGTTACGGCCCGTAACACCTCTTACGGCCCGTAACACGTCTTACGGCCCGTAACACATGTTACGGTCCGTAACGTCTCACCATAACACAGACCAAATTTCCAGCGAAGACAGGCTTCAGTAAAACGGGCATAACTTTTTGTACATAACTTTTCTTGGGCTAGACGACCTACCATTGGAAATCTATTTCAAATATTTACAACTTTCATCAAGGAAGTGTTTCCAAATTCGCAACACATTTTCATGAAAAATGGCAAAATGATGCAACCTATCAAAACTTAGGTGAATTTAAGAGCCCTTAAGAAATTCAATTATTGGTTTGACTTCAAAACGACCTATCTTCCACCCGAATTCATCAAGAATGGATTCATATAGATATATAATATCATCTTAAAACTAGATTTTTATACATTCACACCTAGTTTAAGTTTACGGGGTGTTACATTGTCCCCCATTAAGATCATTCGTCCTCGAATGAGGAGTTATGGCCTAAGATTTTTGCTAACCCTCAAACTTTTGAATTCTCACCAATGCTTCTTTGTATGGCAAGATATCACAAACAAAACACATATAATGCTTTAACAATCACCATATGGTCCTCGCAGAGACTCCCACAACAACCAGACAAGCCTAAGCATGGAATAAGGGATTTACACCCATTGTCTACCTTGAGATTTAACGATATTACTCTTTCAATCTATAAAGTGTTCATCTAGAAATACAAGCCTAACTATTTTTAATCGGTAGCCTAGAATTGCATAACACTTGCAAAGCCAGTCTATCCTCATAATAATTTCAAAGTCCTCTATTCCTATTTCCAATAAATCAAAAGTAGTCTCACGATCCTTAACTACACCACACAATATTGTAGATCCTAGAAGTAATGTCGAGGCACTAACTGTTTGGGTTTTTTACCATAGTCAAGGACAAAGCACAGAGTTTTATAATGAAGAGTCAAACTTGAATCGGTCAACGGGTACGCCTTAAGAGAACATATAGTTACAATACTTATGCCCACATCGTCAGGGTCTTCAGCCGCCTCTCTACGAGTCAAACCATAAAGTCGAGCTTATCCCCCATTAGCGGTGTTAGTGGCAACGGCTTTCCCCGATTACCACGAGCATTAGGAGTGTTATTGACATTACCATCGGTGAATTATTCCTTGGCCGTAAGAGTTAGCCATTTCATGAAGCCACTTCCTACAATATTTCTTGATATGACCCCTTATACCACAATGGTGACAAATACGATCCTCCCATTTAGACGCTTGTCGGTTACTACCGTGTGAATATCCATTCTAATTATCGTTCATCTGACCTTGTCCACTAGATGGAACATCCCCATTAAACTGAGAAACAGACTGCTGAGGTGCAGAATTGCCTTTCCGTTGCCCTTCATCATACGAACCAGTGAAACCACCTGCGGATCGGTCCTTCTTACTTTGTTCCCTTTCTATCATCTCTTTGCCCTTCCAATCCTCTTGTTGTTCCGCAAACCCAACCAAAGATGAGAAAGTGCAAGTAGGAGACATAGCAGCAGCAGCAGCACATGCAGATTTGATACGTGGTACCAATCCGCGCACAAAACGAGTCAATTTATGCTTTTCAGTCGGGATCATGTATAAAGCGTACTTTGACAAACGGGTGAACTCTAAAGGCTGACTCGAGGGAAATCGTACTTGTTTCCTTGTTCAAGCTTCTCAAACTTCGTTGCCATAGCAAACCTCTCCTCATCAGACAGAAACCTCTCCATGAATGCCTCTTCAAATTCCGCCCAGGTAGGTGCCAAAGCATTGTTACCTCTCTCAGACTCCCACATCTCAAACCAAGCGTGAGCAACATCTTTCAGTTGATACGAAGCAAATTTCACAGCTTCGTAATCTTGGGCATCCATTGCCCTTAATGCCTTGAAGGTCTCATCTAAAAAATGTTGGGGGTTATCCACCTCTCGTGACCCGAAGAACTCTGGTGACTTCAAGTTCGAATTGCCGAAGTCCGCTCCACCGTGAGGTCCCACACTCCACGCCGCCGAGCCGCAACCAATGCAGTCATCATTTGAATAGCCATTTGCATAGTACTAATCTCTGGCACACCCGCAACAAGAACAGCAGGAGCAGGCGGTGCTTGAGATGGTGCTTGATTTCCAGCATTATTTCCGTTACCAATATTCGCGCCCCCAAGATTTCGGTTATCTATCAAGAGACGTCCTCTGTTACCATTTCTGGATCGCGTTAGAGCCATTTCTGTGATAGGCACGAATTAACTAACGTATTAGAATGACCTAATAGGATTTCAAGCTCTACAGCACAATCGAGAATCAAGAAGAATAGGAAACACCTATAAATGTCCTGGGAGATTCTCGATCATGCAGGCGATCAAGCTGCACAAGGAAAACTCCACTAGATACAGCTCCAGAGACACCGACAACAATCCTAGGACGTAGCTAAACATAGGCTCTGATACCAAGCTTGTCACGCCCCAAAACTCACACTAGACGTGACCGACATCCGACGTCATGAACAACATCGGAAGAACCTAAACAATGCAATAATAGCACTTGAACCCGCCAGGTTCACTATTCACCTCCCACAGTTTATAAGATAAATGTAACAAATCATGAATATATGAATTAAATCAGCGGAAGTCTTTATTCATCCAATACTTAGTCAAACATAATAACGTGCCCGAGAGTTAATCAATAACTCAACAACAACCCACAAGAACGTATACTATAGAGCTTCTAAGATAAAGGAATAATAGTTTGACTCATCGGGACGCAGCCCGAAAAACTAATAATGAATAAACAAATAAATAGGGTGTCCCACGAATGAACGTGTGGGCTCACCAAATCAGCAGCAACAACAAGTCCTTACTAAGCGCCTGAAGTGTTAAGAACCTGCTCTTCCCCGTTACCTAACATACCATCAAAAACAACAACGGTATGCCTGATTACTTCGTACTCAGTGAGTGCCTCGGGAACAATAGGTAATACGAAAATAAAATATGATAATACATAAAGAAATCAGTTCTAAAAAGATAGTATAAACAGTTATTCCACTTTGTGCTTCTTAATATGATTTGTTAAACAGTTTACAAAGCCATTTCAAAATCCCAGTTTCAATTATGCTTAAATCAATCAGGCATAAATACCAGTTCCATAATAAAGATGCATATCACAATCGCCCATACAGGCCCAGCTCAACATCAACAACACTGTGCACTACACTAGAATATGGATTCACGGTGGCTACTCTTCCTCCCGAATAGCAAGGCAATTAATACACCCCAGGTAGCGAACCCAGAAGTGTCCACTCTTCCCCCTAATGGCAAGGCAATTAATACACTAGGATCCATAGTGGCTACTCTTCCTCCCGAATAGCAAGGCTACACCTACACCGGAATATGAATTCGCGGTGGCTACTCTTCCTCCCGAATAGCAAGGCAAAACACAAAACCAGTTTTTATAGCATAGAAGCCAATTCATAATTCATTTGTAATGTAGTCACATCATCAATTGTCATTACGGTTCATTATGCCATATTGAAAGAATAAGTCATTCCAATCAATGTTTTGAAAACGTATAACTTCTTTACGAAAGATTTTCATGTCCCAATTCATCAATGAGCATGTCGTCACCAACTCTTAACCATCATTATTAAACATCTCTCATAGAGCAAAACATTCATAATATCTTATAAATATATAGGGTTTGTTACAATCTAGGTTTAATGTGGGTTTGTCCCCTCACACACATTAACCACGATTTAGACATGAATTGGAGTTCAAGAAACATGAAAAGATCACTTTTCCTTTCATTCCTTAAAGAATCTTGAATAAAATTTATACTTCCAACAATAGTTTCAAAAGCGATTTTCATTCAAAAGAAGTTTTCAAAAGAGTGACATACCTTAATATGTTAAACAAATTTTAATAATTCACTTTTCTAATGAAGAACACCCAAACCCTAACTTGAATCTCTTTGGGAAGAATTATGTTGCAAACCCTAGGTTTTGGTCACAAGAATCATGTTAAAAATCATGGGTTTGATGTTAGAATGGATTAGTAATGTTAAAGATGTTCTTACCTTTGATTTGAAGACTTGGAGGAATGATTTTCGTCCTTAGAAAGGGGAGGAATAAACAAAACAAGTGTCCTATTTATATTTTTCTGGTGAAAACGGGCCAAAGGACGCCCCCGAAGGACGGACCGTCCTTCGTGTTACGGACCGTCCTTTGGACCGTCCTTTAGTGGAAATTTCCAGAGAGTTCTGGTGATTTTTGAGGCATTACGGTTCCGTGTTATGGGCCGTAACACATGTTACGGTCCGTAACGTCTCACCGTAACACAGACCAAATTTCTAGTGAAGACAGGCTTTAGTAAAATGGGCATAACTTTTTGTAAATAACTTTTCTTGGGCTAGGAGACCTACCATTGGAAATCTATTTCAAAGATCTACAACTTTCATCAAGGAAGTGTTTCCAAATTTGTAACACATTTTCATGAAAATCGCCCAAAAGACAGACCTACCAAAACTTAGGTGAAATTAAGAGCCCTTAAGAACTTCAATTGTTGGTTTGACTTCAAAACGACCATATTCCACCCGAATTCATCAGGAATGGATTCATATAGATATAATATCATCTTAACACTAGATTTTTATACATTCACGCCTAGTTCAAGTTTACGGGGTGTTACACTCCGTCCATTATCTAGAATTGAGATCCCTCTAACTGAACACATGTTGTAGACTGTGGTGATCAGTGAATACCATACAATGGACCCCATATAGATAGTGCTCCAAATCTTCAAAGCGAAGACTACAGCTGCCAACTCCAAGTCATGAGTAGGGTAGTTCTTCTTATGAATCTTCAACTGCCTAGAAGGATAGGCAATGACCTTGCCCTCTTGTATCAACACGGCGCCCAAACCAACATGAGACGCATCACAATATACTGAGAAATCCTTACCCTCTATGAGTAATGCCAAAATCGAGGTTGTAGTCAACAAGGTCTTGAGCTTTAGGAAGCTTGCTTCACAAGCATCGGACCACTGGAAAGGAACCTCCTTCTGAGTTAACCGAGTCAGGTGAGAAGTGATAGAAGCAAACCCTTTCATAAACCGACGGTAGTAACTAGCCAAACCCACAAAGCTACGAATCTCAGTCACTGAAGTGGGCCTCGCCCAATCCCTAACAGCCTCAATCTTCTTAGGATCAACTATGATCCCGTCCTTTGACACCACGTGGCCGAAGAATGCCACTGAATCAAGCCAGAATTCACACTTTGAAAACTTGGCGTAAATATATTTCTCTCGCAATAACCCAAGGACAATACTCTTTGAATATACCAACATATCATCGATGAAGACTATGACGAAGGAATCCAAGTATGGCTTGAAAATGCCATTCACCAAATCCATAAAAGCTGCCAGGGTATTCGTAAGCCCAAATGACATAACAAGGAACTCTTAATGACCATAACGAGTCCTAAAGGCCATCTTCAAAATATCATCGGCCCGAATCTTCAGCTAGTGATAGCCTGACATCAAATCAATCTTAGAAAACACGAAAGCACCCTGAAGCTGGTCGAACAAATCATCAATGCGGGGAATAGGATACTTATTTCAAATGGTGACCTTGTTCAACTGATGGTAATCTATGCACATCCGCATCGTTCCATCATTCTTCTTCACAGATAGCACGGGAGCGCCCCAAGGGGAGACACTCGGTCTGATGAATCCCTTAATCAAAAGATCCTAAAATTGCTCCTTTAACTCTCTCAACTCGGCAGGTACCATCCTATATGGCAGAATGGATATAGGGCAAGTTTCCAGCTCTAGATCAGTGCAGAAATCAATGTCGCGATCAGGTGGCATACCCAGAAAATGTGAAGGCAATACCTCCGCAAACTCGCACACAACGGGTACAGGCTCAAGCGACGGAGAATCAACACTAGTATCATGAATATGGACCAAGTAGGCCAAGCACCCTTTTCAACTAACTTCTTCGCACGAAGGTAGGAAATATTCTTCGGAGCAGGACTAGGAGTACCCCTCCACTCAAGTCAAGGAATACCTGGCATGACTAGAGTGACTGTCTTGACGTGATAGTCCAAGATCGCATAGTAAAGGGACAATCAACTCCTGCCCAAAATGATGTCAAAATCTACCATATCCAAAATCACTAAGTTTACCCACGTGTCATGACCCATAAAAGTAACTAAACATGACAAATAGACTCGATCATGTAGACACATGAATAGGCACATCAAGACTATCACAAGTCAAATCCCAACCAACAGAATGATAAGCAGACACATAAGAGAAATGTTACATCCCGTATTTTCATGTGTTGGAAAGCGTGCGAGTTAAATGATATTAGTAACGAAAATGAGGTTATCCTCCTAAGCTTATGGGTGGTTGTAGTGATGGTACAGATGTGTTATAATATTTGTAGTTAAACAAATCTAAGAAAGTAAGTTTTGTCGAGGCTCGAAATTTATTTGAATGAAATACGGTCCAAGCTATAACGACCCGTATTTTTGGACTAGGATCATATGACAAAATATATTTTCGACCTATCCCAATATTTATGTTAGTATATGTGTAAACTTCTTTAAGATATTTTTTGATTTAATGGTATTTTAATTATATGGGTCCAAGTCAAATGTAGTATCTCCGTACGTTCCACTACATATAGCAGATGTGGAATACTTTAATCATTATGTATATCACATTATTTTATCACTTAGTGGGCCTAATATAACCATATGATTTTCCACTAAAGGCCAAATATGGTCTTCAAATAAAATTTTGCAAGTGATGCATTTAATTGAATTAAATATTAAACCAAATATACTCCACATGGATTAGAGTCTTGCCGGTCACGTGTTGGTGCTAGGAGAAGGGAGTCATCACTTTTACTTATTAAGGTTATCCACAAACGGTGGATATATACAACCCCTTCATTATATTTTTCGGTCCCAAAAAGAGAAAACAAACACTAGCAGAAGCTAATGAATAAGAATAGATCCAAGGGGATTTTCAACAAAGGGAATTCCATGACGTACAAATTCAAACAACAAGTTCTCAAGTGCGCAAGTTAAGATTTTTCATCACAGAGGTAAGATTTCTCGTCTATGATCATTTGTGAGCTCATATGAGTGTTTAAATTATATTTTTAGTAAGAACTCATGGGACGGTGATCGGAAGCCGTGAGTTCAAGTCGTAATAGTTGTATAATTTGATTATGGGTTA
This sequence comes from Lycium ferocissimum, assembly GCF_029784015.1. Classification (NCBI taxonomy): domain Eukaryota; kingdom Viridiplantae; phylum Streptophyta; class Magnoliopsida; order Solanales; family Solanaceae; genus Lycium; species Lycium ferocissimum. Next base: position 10,830 of record NW_026714579.1, on the reverse strand, counting down.
TGTGTTAAAAGTAAAGGAATCTTGATATTTAAAGTTGTAGTTGTTTATATGAGATTGTTGAGATATGGATTGGATTAGATGTTCATGAGGTTAGGGGCTGTTCTTGTTGAGTTGAAGGATTAAAAGTGTGGTTATAATTATGTATTTGTGTTGTTGTAGTTGATGGGCTGCTTGGGGCATGTTATTGTAAGGTTTATTCCCTCCTACATGTTCTAGAGATGGTTTGGCCTTTGTACAATTTGATGGATGTGGAATTTGTGAAAGGAGAGTTTAAATCATGCTAGAACTTGTATTTATTTTATGGCTGTTTTTTAGAACTTGTTGTGATATTAAGATAGTTTTCTTGTGTATGAGTAATTGATGTTGTTGTCGTGTTATTGTTGATATGGCTCATAAATTTGGAAGAGAGAAGTGTATAAGGTATCGTATACGAAGCGTATGTTGGTCTGTTTGGTGTATAATCTTAGATGTTGATGATTTGAGTTGAAAAAGGATTAAGAGAGGTTATTGGGTTGTTGTTGGTTTTGTTGATTGAGTAGTGGTTGTTAAATATTAGGGGAAATGCTGCCCAAATTTCTAGAATTTGGTGTTCGTTTGGAATCGGGTTCCTAGATGCCTTTAGCTAATGTTTGGTCTTTAATGACGTATTGTAGATCTTGGGAAGTCCGCGACGTAAGTTTGGATTAGTGTCGAGAGCAGATGAGGTATGTAAAGCCTAACCTTTCTTTCTTTCCTTTGGCATGTCCTAGTGGTAAGTAGGCTACGATACTAGCCTCGGGGTAATTCTATTCTTACGATCCGAGCTTGCATACGATTCTTAATGTTGGCCCTCTTAATGCATTTAAACTAAGGTCCTTATGTTTTATATGAAAGGATTTTAAATGTTACATAAAGGATTTCGCTTTTTAAAAGGTTCTATAACTACGAACGACCGTAACTTTCCTAGACGAGCTCGGATCGCCTCAAAATGTTCGTAGGAGATTCCATAAGGCATAATATTCCCCAACTTTCATAGGCGGGCTCAGATGGGGTTGATACCCTCCGTGGGCCCCGAGACTTTTCTATGTTTGTTCCTAGCGACTCTCGGAAAGGACTTAGTATGACTATCGCCTTAACTCCCGAGTATGGATTACTTACCTATCTATTGAGTCTATGATATTGATTTTTATGCATATGGTTACTCACGACTCTGCTCGTGCATATGGTTGTTACATCTTTCGCCGAGTCCCGGGCCGGTTATGTTTCGTGCGCACTATGTTATATTCCGGTGTGATGCTGTGTTACGGTTCACCGAGCTCCTCGCTGAGGGCCGGGTCCGTTATATTTGGTGTTATGTTGTGCTATGGTGTTATGATGCGTTATGGGATATGTCGGGTTACGGAGATATGAAATCTTCTGGTGTGATGCTGTGTTATGGCGCCAATGACGGGCGGGCGACCATAGTTCCTGAGCCCCATGCATGATTTGTATTTTTAAATTAAATATTTTGACATTTTGCATATTGTACTTATTTTTTCTCGTATCTCTTGTTTCGATTATGATTATCTTGTATTTCTTGCTTTGCATACTCGGTACATATTCCGTGTGACCCCTTTCTTCGGGGGCTGCGTTTCATGCCCGCAGGTACAGACGCCCAGTTTGGTGATCCACCAGCCTAGGACACCTATTCTGCTACTTGGGAGTGCTCCTTTGTCCGGAGCCTACATTTTGGTATATATATTCTTCCGTTGCATATGTATATATTCATTCAAGGGTACGGCGGGGCCCTGTCCCGTCATATGATTCTGTTGTTCTGTTTAGAGGTCTGTAGACATGTATGTGGGTTATGGCTATTTCGGTACAGTTGTGTTCGTGTGATATATGCTTCGGGCGGTCCCACCCGCCGCGGCAGCCTAGTCGGCTTGCTTTTGTACATATTTCGAGACTTTGTGCATTATGATAAGCCTCGTCGGCTTCTGTGATATGTGTTTGTTCTTATGCGATAATTTGAGCCTGTGTGTGATCCCTGTATTTGTGCCAGTAGTAGTATGCCGATTCTAAGTAACAGGTACGTATGAGTGTCCAGCTCGGACACTAGTCATGGCCTACGGGGTTGGGTCGTGACAAAAGTGGTATCAGAGCGGTTCATCCTCGGAGTGTCTACAGACCGTGTCTAGTAGAGTCTTGTTTATCGGTGTGTTGTGCACCACATCTATAAACAGGAAGCTACAGGACATTTAGGATGTTACCTTTATTTCATATCTACGATCGTGCGATAGAGCCAATACATAGGAAATGAGATTCCTTATACTAACCCTTGATTTCAGCAGAAGAACAACATCGATAGAAGAAAGCGACTGATGATATTGGAAGTTACCAAGTACGCAGGTAAGCAACGGTATGAAAGATGTATGTCGGGCAAGGTATTTGAAGTACGATTAAAATGTAAAGTTGAAGATTGAAAGGAAAAGTAAACGAGAAAGTGTAACGTGTGCGAGTTGAGTTGGACATACGAGGTAAGTTCATCATTTTCATCTTTTTCATTATTGATATTGGGAGCCCCGTGGCTGTGATATGATATATATATATATATATATATATATATATATGTTGGCCCTGTGAGGCATTGTTGGTATTTCCTGCGTGCAGGTTTTGAGATAGTAAGAAATACAGAGGAAACTCTGCCAAAATTTTTCTAGAAATAAAAAGAGAATGAGATATAGGTTTGTAATATGTCTTGAAAGGTCGTGCCAATAGTAATGATAGGATTTGACTAAATTGCGAGTACGGCTGACCTCGAGAAATAAGTTAACTGCTGAATTGATGGTAATAGCAAGTAGGAGGTCGATATTGTTATGGTAAAAAGAAATGCTAGGACAATTTGGAAGGGCTTGTGATAATAAGAGATGACTTAGAAAAGGGCTGGTAAATCTTAATAGAGAGTTATATCGAGGTATCAACTGAATTGATAAGCAGGGATAAATTATGACGAGTTTATAGTTAAAAGAAGTAATAGTATGATTGAGACAAGAGTATAGAGGAAAAAGAATTGTGACGGATATGAATGTATTGATAAGACAGCTTGTGAGATGTTAAGGATAAGATTGACTAGAAAGGGTTAAAGGTTAAGTACGCTTACTCCACCAAGTGTAATTAACCCATAATAAGAATCGTGAATAAGGTTAAGAAGTGTTACACTATGGGATCGAATACGAACAGGATATAATGTGAATATAATGAGGATTGTTATGAAAATAAGTAAAGCCTAGTGAGGAAGTGACTAAAAGATATGACGTGATCTATGTGACTAAAGTATACAAGCGAGCTATAGGACGAATAAGGAAGACTTATCCAGTTCTGTAGGGAGAGTTTAGAATAAAGGTTATAAGATAACGGAAATGATAGCGAGTACAAGAAAAGAAAGAGGAATTAAAAGAAGGAAATAAGAAGAAAGCGAGATAACAGTGTAGTAATAGGTCATGACATGTGTAGCCGAGGACACGAGTACTATAAGTGACGGAACTGTGAAAGACCAAGTTATAGAAAGATGAGTAACAGGGTAAAATGAGTGCTAGAAAATGACTGGTATGATAAGAATAAACATAGATGAACAGAATACGTTTTGAAAATAAGAAAGGGATTATGCTGAAGTAATGTTTTTTGAAGGATACAGAGGTAGCATAAGATTCCCCGTGCGCAAAAAAAAAAAAGGGATGAACATAGACTAGAGAAATGGTAAGGGAATACTAAATGAAGCACCCAAGATAGACATAATTAATTGAGTATGAGTATGGAACGAAAGGGAAATATATAGTTTTGAACTTGAAGGTATAGTACAACGACAAGGTTATAAAATAAGATTGTCATTTAGATGAACTTGATATGATTTTAAGTAAGTCGGAAGTCGGTGCTGTGGTACACAATAAGGGTAAAAAGGGCATGAGGCATAAAAAGAGATCGCGTGTACACGACTTCACCTCGGAAGTAGTGGAATCCTTAAAGGACAAGGGTTGTAGGCTTGAAAAAAAATGATGTATTGGAAATTTATTAAAGGAAACGAGATGATATAGGTTGGGATAAAGATAATGTCACAAGAGGAATTTGGACACTTATCATCAGGATATAGGTACTACCTAATTGAGATTGGAACGACTACAAGTACTAATTAATTATTGATTGGAGTAAGTGGAATGTGGCCTTGGATGAGTTGCTACATTGGTCGCATTACTCGAGTACAGATTATCAGGTGAGGCTTTGTACTATATATAGGAAGGTCCTCGTTGTTTCATGATTTTGTTAAGGTTTCGTACGTAGATAATCAAGGTTATAAATTATAAGGAAAAGACATGGATATGGCACAAGATACCAAGTGAATTGGAAAAAGGATCGGATGAATTCGAGATTGGAAATAGGGATATAGGGCAGAATATGAACAGATAATGGTATAAGTGCACCCTTAAGGAGGGAAGCAGGTGAGAGAAATGTAAGTATAAGATGAAAACAATTGACACTGCAATATATTTGATATGGATGCTTAAACTTCAAGTGAGATCCCTTGCTGAGACAAGTTAGTAAGATCTAAAAGCCAGCAATAAATGGATAGAAGTCAGGATGGTAATTGAGACAGTGTTGAGAATTATTTGTAAAGATCTTGAATGATATGACATTAAAAAGTGGGTGCTTTTAAAAAGAAAGAGCATGACAAGAGAATGGTAACGAGTAACTTAAGAGATATTATAAAGGATAGCAATGCTATGCTGGATTATTAGGCTAAGATGTGGGCAATAGAATTGTTCGCTAATGATACTGTGACCTATAAGTAGAAAAGGAAAAGGAATAGAAAATCTCTTATAGTAGGAAGTGAGAAAATCAAAAGGTGAATAAGGAAGGGAAAGGAGTATGAAAAAATAGGCTATGAGCGAATTTTGCACGAAGGATATATGTAAAGCGTAATGAACCGGGGAGGAAAGGCGACGAAGATTGAGTACTTCATGCAAGTGGTACAAGAATAGTTATGCGACCTACGAATATACGTAGATGCTAAGAATGAGACCAAGCGAGTACTTGATAAGAAGAGTAAGGATTCAGTAATAACAATGCGGTTGTGATATTTTGGATACATTAAGAAAAGATGTAAAGTTGGTTTAAGCTAAATTACCGAGATAGAATTAATACTAAGGGCAAATAGGACATGGCCATGGTTGAACCGAAGATCTACCCCGATATCGATTGTAAGATACGAGAGGAGAATGCAAGGTAAAGCATAAAGACTAGTGAAACGACGCTAAGGTATTTCTCGGGCTAATTTGAGCACCTTCGCATATTCTTGTAAAGATTGCAACATAATGTGTGACAGGAAAGTTAAGAGTAAAATCTGAGTAAGAGGCAATAGAAGAGTTTGAATTTAAGATAAAGAAACGACACGAGATAATATGCCTAAAGTGTTACAAATTGGGTTAGAGGAAATTATGAAATGGTAAGCGAGACGGTCAGAACGAGTTGTTACTTGAAGGTAGGTGAACGTATATGTCAAATTCTTTTAGGATTATACCGGTTAATGATAGACAGAGCACAGAGCAGCTATGTAAAGTTATTATATGGGGGAAACTCCAGTGCTACTTGATAGCCAACTCTAAAGATTGAGAGTAAGAGCTAAAAAAAAAAAATAGAATGACAGTTAAAGTCCTTTAAAGAAGTCGAGAAAGGATACATGAGGTTGAAGATTCCCGAGAATATGGTGGAACAAACGGGGCAACGTAAGGTTATTGAAGTAAAATAATGTACACCTTGAAAAAACTCATTTTATTCGTAGAGTCTGCGAAGAGTCTACAGGTTACCAGAGGCATGAAACATTCCAGGGATTGCAAAAGTCTAATAAATCAACGAGGGACGTCAACACGTTATAAAATCTTATATAAAGATTAAGAGGTAAGACGAAGTGAACAATACGTCTTAAGGAGTAACTTAGAAGAAGAAGGAGTCGAGCTATGACTAAGTGCACCGAAAGAGAATAAGATTTCGGCAAGAGCTCGCAATACAATCAACCAACTACGAAATAAAGAGGAGAGTAAAGACAATGACGCGGAATTATTACCTCGAGAGGCAAGAGCAAATGAAATATTAGGGAATGGTTACTTAGAGATCTGGAATGCGTCATAATAAATTGAAGGGAATCGACCAACGAAAAGGGCATGTGAAGGGCATAATTCAATAAAAGGACACTTGAGGAAATATTGGGAGTATAGGACTGGTTTAACATTCGGGGACGAATGTTCTAAAGGGGGGAAGGATGTTACATCCCGTATTTTCATGTGTTGAAAAGCGTGCAAGTTAAATGATATTAGTAACGAAAATGAGGTTATCCTCCTAAGCTTAAGGGTGGTTGTAGTGATGGTACAGATGTGTTATAATATTTGTAGTTAAACAAATCTAAGAAAGTAAGTTTTGTCGAGGCTCGAAATTTATTTAAATGAAATACGGTCCAAGCTATAACGACCCGTATTTTTGGACTAGGATCATATGACAAAATATATTTTCGACCTATCCCAATATTTATGTTAGTATATGTGTAAACTTCTTTAAGATATTTTTTGATTTAATGGTATTTTAATTATATGGGTCCAAGTCAAATGTAGTATCTCCGTACGTTCCACTACATATAACATGATGTGGAATACTTTAATCATTATGTATATCACATTATTTTATCACTTAGTGGGCCTAATATAACCATATGATTTTCCACTAAAGGCCAAATATGGTCTTCAAATAAAATGGTGCAAGTGATGCATTTAATTGAATTAAATATTAAACCAAATATACTCCATGGATTAGAGTCTTGCCGGTCACGTGTTGGTGCTAGGAGAAGGAGTCATCACTTTTACTTATTAAGGTTATCCACAAACGGTGGATATATACAACCCCTTCATTATATTTTTCGGTCCCAAAAGAGAAAAACAAACACTAGCGAAGCTAATGAATAAGAATAGATCCAAGGGGATTTTCGACAAAGGGAATTCCGCGACGTACAAATTCAAACAACAAGTTCTCAAGTGCGCAAGTTAAGATTTTTCATCACAGAGGTAAGATTTCTCGTCTATGATCATTTGTGAGCTCATATGAGTGTTTAAATTATATTTTTAGTAAGAACTCATGGGACGGTGATCGGAAGCCGTGAGTTAAGTCGTAATAGTTGTATAATTTGATTATGGGTTATGTGTTAAAAGTAAAGGAATCTTGATATTTAAAGTTGTAGTTGTTTATATGAGATTGTTGAGATATGGATTGGATTAGATGTTCATCAGGTTGTGGGTCGTTCTTGTTGAGTTGAAGGATTAAAAGTGTGGTTATAATTATGTATTTGTGTTGTTGTAGTTGATGGGCTGCTTGGGGCATGTTATTGTAAGGTTTATTCCTCCTAGATGTTCTAGAGATGGTTTGGCCTTTGTACAATTTGATGGATGTGGAATTTGTGAAAGGAGAGTTTAAATCATGCTAGAACTTGTATTTATTTTATGGGTCGTTTTAGAACTTGTTGTGATATTAAGATAGTTTTCTTGTGTATGAGTAATTGATGTTGTTGTCGTGTTATTGTTGATATGGCTCATAAATTTGGAAGAAAGAAGTGTATAAGGTATCGTATACGAAGCGTATGTTGGTCTGTTTGGTGTATAATCTTAGATGTTGATGATTTGAGTTGAAAAAGGATTAAGAGAGGTTATTGGGTTGTTGTTGGTTTTGTTGATTGAGTAGTGGTTGTTAAATATTAGGGGAAATGCTGCCCAAATTTCTAGAATTTGGTGTTCGTTTTGGAATCGGGCTCCTAGATGCCTTTAGCTAATGTTTGGTCTTTAATGACGTATTGTAGATCTTGGGAAGTCCGCGACGTAAGTTTGGATTAGTGTCGAGAGCAGACGAGGTATGTAAAGCCTAACCTTTCTTTCTTTCCTTTGGCATGTCCTAGTGGTAAGTAGGCTACGATACTAGCCTCGGGGTAATTCTATTCTTACGATCCGAGCTTGCATACGATTCTTAATGTTGGCCCTCTTAATGCATTTAAACTAAGGTCCTTATGTTTTATATGAAAGGATTTAAATGTTACATAAAGGATTTCGCTTTTTAAAAGGTTCTATAACTACGAACGACCGTAACTTTCCTAGACGAGCTCGGATCGCCTCAAAATGTTCGTAGGAGATTCCATAAGGCATAATATTCCCCAACTTTCATAGGCGGTACTCGGATGGGGTTGATACCGTCCGTGGACCCCGAGACTTTTCTATGTTTGTTCTAGCGACTCTCGGAAAGGACTTAGTATGACTATCGCCTTAACTCCCGAGTATGGATTACTTACCTATCTATTGAGTCTATGATATTGATTTTTATGCATATGGTTACTCACGACTCTGCTCGTGCATATGGTTGTTACATCTTTCGCCGAGTCCCGGGCCGGTTATGTTTCGTGCGCACTATGTTATATTTCGGTGTGATGCTGTGTTACGGTTCACCGAGCTCCTCGCTAGAGGGCCGGGTTCCGTTATATTTGGTGTTATGCTGTGCTATGGCGTTATGATGCGTTATGGGATATGTCGGGTTACGGAGATATGAAATCTTCTGGTGTGATGCTGTGTTATGGCGCCAATGACGGGCGGGCGACCATAGTTCCTGAGCCAATGCGTGATTTGTATTTTTAAATTAAATATTTTGACATTTTGCATATTGTACTTATTGTTACGTATCTCTTATTTCGATTATGATTATATTCTTTGTATTTACTTTGCATACTCAGTACATATTCCGTACTGACCCCCTTTCTTCGGGGGCTGCGTTTCATGCCCGCAGGTACAGACGCCCAGTTTGGTGATCCACCAGCTTAGGATACCTTTTCTGCTACTTGGGAGTGCTCCTTTGTCCGGAGCCTACATTTTGGTATATATATTCTTCCGTTGCATATGTATATATTCATTCAAGGGTACGGCGGGGCCCTGTCCCGTCATATGATTCTCGTTGTTTGCTTAGAGGTACGTACATGTATGTGGGTTATGGCTATTTCGGTACGCTTGTGTTCGTGTGATATATGCTTCCGGGCGGTCCCGCCGCCGCGGCGACCCTAGTCGGCTTGCTTTTTGTACATATTTCGAGACTTTGTGCATTATGATAAGCCTCGTCGGCTTACTCGTGATATGTGTTTGTTCTTATGCGATAATTTGAGCCCGTGCGTGATCCCCATTTTGTGCCAGTAGTAGTATGCCGATTCTAAGTAACAGGTACGTATGAGTGTCCAGCTCGGACACTAGTCATGGCCTACGGGGTTGGGTCGTGACAAGAAAGTAGACCCTGGATCAAATAAGACTGACGCTACCCGATGACAAACTGAAATGGTACATATGATCACAGTATCAGATGCCTCGGCTTCTAGCCTACCGATAAAAGCATAACAATGAGAACCTCCATGGCCGCTTGGCCGGACTGAGATCCTCTCCTGGAGGCCTGAGAGCTACCTTTACTAGACCATTATCCACCCCTAGAGAAACAGGAATCACCACGGCCTGTAGAAGTACTGCCTTTACCTGAAGAACCACCCTGGCTACCAGAAAATGTCAGAGTCCTAGAGGTATGGAATCTGGAATCCTGTTGGGTCCTACCCTATCTCGGTTGGGTACACTCTCTCGTAATGTGCTCGGGATCACCACAAACAAAGCAAGCTCTAGATGGCGAAGGAAGAAACACTGAAGCTGAGGAATCAGAGGGACCACCTCGGTTGGCTGGTCGAGAAAATGAGCCTCCAAAAGCCTACCCTAACCCGTAATCACTCTATCTAGAAAGGCCACCTAAAGAGGCCTGAAGCGCCAACTGAATGGGGTGGCTGGACTGTGACTGATAGGTCCTGGATGACTGGGCCCCACCTCTAGGACTGGACCCACTATATCCACCATACTGATGAGTCCTCTTCTCACTAACCCCACCAAGAGATCGGGCCCTAGCCGACTCAACACCTGCGACATGATCCACTACAGTTTAGAAGAAAGACCCTGTGGCTACAAGCTGAAGACAAGCAATATGAAGTCGAAGTACCAGTCCACTCACAAACTTTCTAATCCTCTCTGACTCGGTCGAAATCAACTGCATCGCATAGCGAGCTAAGAACAGAAATCGAGCCTCATACTCTGCCACCGACATACCCCTCTGATGCAAGTGGACGAACTCATCCCTCCGCTGATCTCTTAAAGTATGAGGTACATGCTTCTCTAAGAAAGCCTGGTAAAATTGTGCCCAAGAGAGTGGAGGCGACCCAACGGGCCTGCAATCAATGAAAGACCTCCACCAAGTCTTTGCGTCTCTCACGAAGCTAGAAAGACAAATAAAACCCCACCGAAATACAAACCCACTTAAAATCTCTTTCCCTTCCTTGGGGAACTCAACGCGTCCCCCTTGGCTAAAAAATCGGGTCCTCTCTTTAAAAGAAAAGCTCCCTTTCCCGTTCAAACCCCTCCCCGGCCAGGGGCACCCGAGGGGAAATCCCTTCTCGGGGGTAGTGGGAAGACAGGGCCCTTCCCCGGGGTTTTTCCCCCGGGGTCCTCCCGCTCGTCGTGATCCACCTAGAAGGGCACCTCCCCGACATGCGGGCCTAGTATAGAAGGATACGGCCAAGTGTCTGAAATTTGTCAAACAAACCTGGGGGAGTCGGGCGCCCTCCCCCCCTTTGTTGTTCTCCCCCGGCGCTTTGGGCGTTCGGGGGTGCTGAAAAGGCGATCTGGGGCCCCCGTCCAAACCCCGGGCCTGCCATAACGGGCCCCGACCCTGCTCGGCGCGGCTTTTTTTTTTACTCCCCGAAAGTGTTTATTTGAACAACTT
>NW_026714578.1:0-23007 GCF_029784015.1 Lycium ferocissimum | reverse complement strand
TAAACGTTTTAAAAGTGCTCACATTTTAAACAAAGGTCTATGGCAAAGCAAGTTTTACAACAAATCTACAAGGAACATGTTATACAATGTCATGGACGATGTCAAGGAAGAAGATCTTACATGATGACTATGACCATGATGATTCTAGGATTAAAGGTTCCAAGTCTATGATTCCGGTGACTAGATGAGAACGTTTAGCTATTTCCCCGAATTCTCAACTCTATCCATGAATAATGTCTTTTTTTTAAAGGTTCCAAATATATGAAACGATGCCCTATGATCCTGTGTTATACTTTCCTATGATATTGCTCTCCACTAATAGGCTCGCCTTATAATAATCATCCCTTCAAGGTGAGATAAGCGCCCTTAATCATTCTATAATATAATCGGAGGCTCCCGACCTTACGTCACTCCGATGGATACATGATTTTCTTGGGCTCTCCTGCATGCTTATATTATATATGTATATGAAAAATGTACATGTACATGGGGTGGGGGGTAGGGATACCTGGGAATTGGGAAGGAAACTATGTTTCATTGCCACCTGGTCAGCTGGCTTATCATCCCGGACGCGGGATTTATGGGCAAGCCGATGTATTTCGGTGCTATGTGGGCGAGCCGACATTGTTCGGTGCTATGCTATGACTTACTATGCTATGACTTACTATGCTATGATATACTATGCTATGATATACTATGCTATGCTATGACACTATGATATACTACGCTACGCTATGATACTATGATATACTATGCTATGCTATGACGTAACAGGATATGACATAAAACTCTTATTTTCTATATCTATGAAAAGAAATATTCTTTTTCTAAAAAGGAAAAACAAGCATGCATGGTATCCGATCTGAAAGGGGGTGTTCCTATGCACCGGTTACTTTCTTATCTCAGTATATATCCATGACCCCACGATACTGCTACTTATAACTTATGCTCTTGTTTATGCTATTTTCCATGTCTTACATACTCGGTACACTATTCGTACTGACGTCCCTTCTTGTGGACGCTGCGTTTCATGCCGCGCAGGTCAGCAGGTAGCTGGATTTGATCCCTAGGAGTTTTCCCGGCGGCATTTTTGCGGCGCTCCCGGTTGTTTCGGAGCCCCGGTTCCTTGGTACTACTTTTGTGTGTATATTCGGGCACGACGGTACCCGGCCCTTCCTATGTATATGTGTACTATGTTAGAGGCTCGTAGATGAATGTACGTAACTATTTTGTACTCCTGATTGTCCCCGTCGCTGTATAGTATGATCGCAAAGCTTATTAGCCTATGTTCATAATTGTGCTATTTATGTTAATGCTAGTCAAAAAAAAAAACGGTATAGTTCATACGTGCAATAAGAGTCAGCGGGTTCGCTCGGCTCCGAATATGGGGTCGGGTGCCCATCACACCCTAGTAAGATCGGGGTGTGACAAATGGGCTTCTCTCAATATTTGATGGCGTAATCCTGCCACTTCAAGAACATATAATCTACCTCGGCATCGGAGAACACCATCTCCAGAGACCTCAAATGATGACTTCGCCTTCTGAGAGAATGTATCTCTGTAATGCATTAGCATGGGATCTTCGTATTGTCGCTCTTTCCCTACCACTACTAGCGACGAGACTGCTGAATTCTAAATGGTAGCTACCATGCTACCTGAGTCCACTACTCGAACTCCTAGGCTAGCTAACTGCTGGAGCTTACGAGCCATTTCTCTTTTCTCTGGCCGAACATGACACAAACTTCTCATAGATCTACGGCTAAGAGCATCAGCCACAATATTCGCCTTTCCGGGGTGATATAGGACATCAACATCATAATCTTTTAGCAATTCCAACCATCGTTGTTGCCGCAAATTCAACTCTTTCCGCTTGAAGATATACTGAAGGCTTTTATGATCTGTATAAATATCCACATGGACACCATACAAATAATGCCTCCACATCTTTAATGCATGAATCTCTACAGCCAATTCAAGGCCATGGGTTGGATAATTTTTCTCATGTTTCCGTAATTGCCTTGAAACATACGCAATCACCTTACCATGTTGCATCAATACACAGCCTAGCCCAATGCCTGAAGCATCGCAATAAACAACATAACCTTTCAATCCCTACGGAAGTGTCGGGATCTTGAGAAGTTAACCTATCCTTTAGCTCTTGGAAACCACGTTCGCAAGCATCTGTCCATTGAACCTTTGCTAATTTCTAGGTCAGCTTTGTGAGTAGTGCAGAAATAGAAGAAAAGCCTTCTACAAATCTCCTATAATAACCTGCTAAGCCCAGAAAACTACGAACCTCCATAGAAGTCGTGGGCCTTGGCCAAATCTTCACGGCCTCAATCTTTTGGCTATCCACCCGAATACCATCAGCTGAAACAATGTGCCCCAGAAATGTCACTGAGTTCAACCAAAACTCACACTTAGAAAATTTGGCAAATAACTCTCGAGTTTGAAGAACTCTAAGGACCGTACGCAAAAATGATACATGTTTTGCCTCGGACCTAGAATACACCAAGATATCGTCGATGAATACAATCACAAATAAATCTAGGAAGGGCACTCAACACATTGTTCATTAAATCCATAAAGGCTGCAGTGCATTAGTTAGCCCAATTGACATTACCCGGAACTCAAAATGGCCATATCTTGTTCTGAAGGCTATCTTAGGGATATCTTTCTCCCTAACTCTCACTTGATGATACCCGGATCTCACATGTATCTTGGAAAACCATTTGGCACCTTGTAATTGATCAAATAAGTCATCAATCCTCAGAATAGGATATCTATTCTTAATCGTCACCTTATTCAGTTGCCGATAGTCAATGTACATTCTCAAGCAGCCGTCTTTCTTTCGGACAAACAACACGAGTGCTCCCCACGGGGAAGAGCTAGGCCTAATAAAGCCTTTCTCAAGCAAGTCCTTGAATTGCTCATTTAACTCTTTCAACTATGCGGGAGCCATTCAATAAGGTGGAATAGATATAGGCTTGGTGTCCGGCAACACATCAATAGCAAAAGCAATCTCTCTTTCCGGAGGAAGGCATGGAAGCTATTCCGAAAATACATCCGAAAACTCATTCACCACGGAAACTGACTGAAGAGTTGGGGGTTCAGCTTCTACATCTTGAACCCGAACCAGATGATAAATACAACCTTTTATGATCATTTTTCTTGCCTTTAGATAGGAAATAAACCTACCTTTGGTGACGCAAAGATTTCCCCTTCCATTCTAAAACTGGTTCTCCCGGAAATTGGAAACGAACCATTTCATTCTACAATCAACATTGGCATCACAAGAAGCCAACCAATCCATACCTATGATAACATCAAAATCCACCATTTTTAACTCATGCAAGTTAACCATTGTACGATGGTCACAAATCACAACTATGCAATTTCTATATACTCGGCTAGCTATTACGGACTCACCAACGGGTGTAGACACCTCAAAAGGTTTGATCGAATCCGGTATGACTCCAAACCAACCCGCAATATATGGAGTAACATATGACAATGTGGAGCCCAGATCTATCAAAGCATATACATCATGAGAAAATATCGATAATATACCTGTGACAACATCAGGAGAAGACTTAAGATCTTGGCGTGCAGCCAAAGCATAAATACGGTGCTGAGGACCGCTAGAACTGGGGACTCTCCCTCTGCCTCTACCATGGCCGACTGGCCCATGTGAACCTGGCCCCATAGGGTGTATAGATGATAAAGAGTTGGCTACCGACCCTGAAGGCTGGGTCCTACCTCTACCACCAACTGAGGGGCAATCACGTATAATGTGGTGTGACCGACCATATGCATAGCAAACCTCTGAGCCTAATTGGCACTGACCCTAATGTAACTTCCCACACTGGGAACATCGTGGCACGGGTGGCCTCGCCTGACCCGAATCACCCCCGAACTGAGAATCGAAAAAACTCTGACTCTGCCCGGAATGAGTAGATCTATCAAATCTCTGGCCTGAAAATCGTGGAGGCGCACTAGTCACATAATGGCCTGAATGCCTAGAAAACTGCTGTCTGTGCCCACCTCTAAACTCACTCATCGAACCCGAAGATCTAGCCCTCTTGTTATACCTTCTATCATGCTCATACTCACTTCTTTGTTGTTGTTGGCTTTCCTCTAAATTTTGAGCATGGGCCTGAATGCGTGAAATATCCATACTATCCTGAAGGGACGCAGTCAAGCACCTATCCATCAAGTGTGGCCCTAGGCCACTCATAAATCGATGCACTCGGTCACCCATATCCCCTACCATGGCCGAAGCATACATAGCCAAAGAATTGAAGCGGAGACTATACTCTAGAGCACTCATACTTCCTTGCCTCAAATTCAAGAACATATCGGCTCTAGCTCGCCGAACCTCCGGAGGCAGGTAATGTCGGAGGAAAGCATCTACAAATTCTTTCCATACCAGGGGAGGCGCATTGGCTCCCCGTGAAGCCATCCAAACCGTGTACCAATGAACCGCAACATCCCTCAATCTGTAGGATGCTAACTCTACCGATTTGATGTCCGAAGCATCTATCAATCGAAGTGTCCTCAACATTCCATCAATAAAATTCTGAGGGTCTTCATCTAGCTTTGATCCGAAGAATTTTGGAGGGTTCAAGCTAATAAAATCACCGGCCCTTGCATTAACAGGCCTATCACCTTGCCCTTTACCTTGTCGCTGAGTCTGGGCGGCAACCAATTGAGCAAGCAAATAAATAGCCTCTTTTACATCTTGGCCTGAAGCATCCGGTGGAGGAGCTGGAGGTGTTGGAGCTGGGGTTGAGGCTACCTCATGCTCCTCAGAAACGAATCGAGTGAGAGGGACCGAGATTGAGCCGCATTCTAGGACTCACTTTCCTCTACAACCGGGGTGGCGGTGCTCTTTCGGCCGACCGCCACGTCTTGCCCCCTTTTGGGCTGCCGTAGCCTTTCTCTTCACAGGCATCTTTAAAATACATAAAACACAGGTAAGGAAAAGAGAAATCCTTATATTATGGCCCTATCACACGATCTTATGAAGAAAGAAGGTCATTCATTCCTAAAATGCCCGCAGCCTCTTGTTTATAAGTGTGGCGCGCAACACACCCATACCCAAAACTCTACTGGACACGGCTCGTAGACACACCCTAGGACTGAACTGCTCTGATACCACTTTTGTCACGACCCAGCCGGAGGGCCATGACGGGTACCCGGTGCTAACCCACCCGGGCACCTCTTAACATACATTCACATTTACATCTAGGTGAGCCACATAGCTTAATCATAATTTCTATCCATCATTCATGCTAATCTCATTGGGCAACAATACATTTATATCACAATCACCAACTATGCCCATATCAATGTACATAAGCCGACAAGGCTATCAAAATAATATACAAAATATAAGCCGACAAGGCTAAATACATCTAACCATATACACATGTCTACGAGCCTTTAAGGAGAGTATGTCATATCATATAGGCGGCACAGGACCCCACCATGCCTATAAGTATGTACACAAAAGAATAGATACCAAAAGCTGTAGCTCCGAATGAAATGGAGCTCCACTACGTAGCCCCTAAGTAATAAAGCTATGGATCAAGTCTGTCTCCCTGGCCACCTGCAGGCATGACGCAAAGATCCACAAACAAAAGGACGTCAGTACGAAGAATGCACTGAGTATGTAAAGCATAATCAACATCATTATCAAAGCATAATAGACAACATAAGAAATAGTTTAAGATGGGAGGTAGTAGAACCATCGTCATAAACACTTACTTGCTTTTCATAGGGACCTTCCATTTCTAATGCGTGATTGTGTACACACATCCATATTCGTAGCCGTATTTATTTACATTTTCATATATATATTCATATTCATAATCATATTATTCGCTTTCATATTCGTATTCATAGCATACCCGACCAAGAAGGATCGGTGTTTCACATACCTGGCCATGGCAAGGCTCGGTGATTATCCATACCTGGCCCTACCAAGGCTCAGGGTTGTCCGTACCCAACTGCAGTGGTGTGCATGCAATACGTATCATACCCGGCCATATAAGCTTAGTGTTACATAATAGTCGTACATAGACACATATACATAAGAGCTCATAGGCGTCTTTGGCATCATTACTATCATCGTTTCATTACATCTATCCTTAGAGGATCAATCATCATATAAGGAATTTAGTAGACTCGAATCATAACGAGAGCTTTAGTAGCTTTAAAGATAGAATCATTTGGAAGACATTATAGACTCATGAAAGGATGGGTATACAGCCAAAGAACCATGCCTTATTGAAAGAAGGGTTAGCCTTACCTACCTTTTCGTTTAGCTATTCTATCACTTGAACATTCTCCTTCAATGCTCACGTTCTACCTTCATTAGAGTTTATACTAACATTAGAAAATCGATCGCTTAGCATACTTGACTAAGGCGAGAGAAAATTGGGCAGCATCTCCTTTATTCATACAACTTCCTCCATATCATACATCAACTCCCAAACATCTATAATAACATTCAAAACATCATAGCAATAGTCTTTATTCACCTACATTACCCATATTCCTCAATTCACTTCAAATCATCTATATCCATAGTCATAGCACACTATTACATTCACTCATATACAATGTTTATCCCATGTTCTTAATTTCAATTATTGCATAATCATAATCACAACATATCATGAATCGTGACTCAATCCAAGCTACTACTCAAAAATGATACTATTCTCACATTCATGACCCATTTTCTATCTCCTTCTACAATCCAAGTCTTTCAACCTCTCAATACCTTAAACAATATGGAAAGACCATAAAACTTACCTTAGATGCTAAAGTAATGGACTTTGGGTGGAAACACTTCACTTGAGCAAAACCCTAGTTCCACTTCCACTTGGATTTCTTGTCTTGGACGAACCCTAGTGAGTTTCTTACACTTGATTCTCATGGTTTGATGAAGTTGATCATTAATATCTCTTGAATTATTGTGGGAGAGGTGTGGATAAATGTTTTAGAGAGTTCTTGAGAGAAGGGAAGTGAAGATGAAATGAAATGAAATGAACTTGGTCCCCTTATTAATAACTCCCAATCTGTCCCGTCTCGTTTCTACGGACCAACATACGGTCCGTATAATTTATATGGACCGTATGTCTGGCCGTATATTTGGTCCAGTGAAGGCTACCAATCTAGGCAGAATATACGGCCTAACATACAGCCAGTATATTTTATATGGCCAGTTTGTTGGGCCGTATAATGCCCAGCTTTTCCGAACTCGTTCTCGTCGACTCGTTTGATCTCCAATCCTTATGGAGCCTTCTTAACACTTGTTTAGAACCTCATCAACAATCTAAGGGACGTTATAAGTCCTCTCCAAAGCATCATTAAGTCATCATTAATTCGGTACTCGTAAATCCTTCCGATACATAACGTATACCTTGCCTTCGTTGGCAAGCTTTCTTCTCTTACTTCGAATGTCTTTGAAATCTCAGTTAGGGTCACCAAAGGATATTCCTTACTTATCGAAACATCATATACTTCGTGCCCTTCATTAGTCTATTCACTGCGCATTAACGAAATTTTTTTTGAGGTGTAACAACTTACCATAATGAAGATTCAGCCAAGAGTTCTTCATTTTGCCCAAAATATGCATGGAAAGTGATGACTGAAATGATAGGGGTTTAAGGGTCTTATCCTGACCTTTAATGATTCTGGATTCCCGGAATCCCGCTGCAGCGGTTAGGAGTCCGCTACAGCAGGCTTGTTGCAGCGCATCCACTATGGTATATTATCATTCGCTGTAACGCCCCCAGACCCCGCTATAGCGGTTCCACTATGTGGGTCTAGTACCATTGCAGCGGGCACCGGACACCAGAAAATACTGGTCAAGTCTAACCCCGAAATTCAACAAGTATCCGAGACTTCACAGATATAAACCAAACATGCATTGAAACATAAAAACAGGCTTCTCACTCATGGTCTCGAAATTCCCAATGGAGATCTATTTGATTGGGTCAACGCCCAATAACCAAAGACCACCTTTCCAACCAATAGCCCAAAATGGTCCCAAGTGCCTTGGGAATCGAGCTGAATATCCTACCAATTCACAATCGACCATTTGGACCTCTCGGAATCGATGAATTCCCAAAAAATGTCTGTTTACCTAAAGTCAACCATTGGTCAAGCATTTTTCGCTTTAAAGCTCTAATTCGCAAATGTCATCATAAACTTTTCCCGATCGTCTCGAGAACCGTACCACCCATCCCCGCAGATCCAAATCATACTTATAGGGCTCGGGGAGGGTCAACAGCGGTAAAAAGGTCAAGAACGCTGTAGCAACCAAATGAGTCATTACATCAGATATCAATTAAATAATTGCTCGTCCTTGAGCGACATGGAAAGAAATGGAGGAAAGTACCCGAGTCAGCAAACAACTGGTCCACGCATATCTGACTCGGTCTCCCATGTGGCATCCTCAACAAGACAATACTTCCATTAAACCTTAACAGAAGCTATCTCCTTCGACCCCGACTTTCTAACCTACCTATCCAAGATTACAATAGGCTCTTCCTCGTAGGACAGATTCTCATCAAGCAACACAGAATCCCAACGAACAATATAAGTCACGTCTGAATGATACCTCTTCAGCATAGAAACATGAAAAACCGGATGAACACCTGACAGGCCTGGTGGCAAGGCAAACTCATAAGCAACCTCACAACCTCCACAGAGAATCTTAATTGGGCCAATGTCCCTCGGGCTCAACTTGCCCTTCTTCCAAAATAGCATCACACCCTTCATGGATGAAATCTTCAGAAGAACCTGCTCGCTCACTATAAACTCTAAATCTCGAACCTTTCAGTCTACATGCATCTTTCGCCGACTCTGAGCTGCCAGAAGCTTTTCCTGAATAAGTTTCAACTTGTCCACAGACTTTCTAAGAAAATTTGTGCCCTAGCGAACCTCAAAATACACAAACTAACCAATAGGAGAACGACACCTCCTACTATATAAATCCAAGAACGACGCCATATCAATACTCAAATGGTAGCTATAGTTGCACGCGAACTCATCCAAGGGTAGAAACTGGTCCTACTACCAAATTCAATAACTGCTTTCAACATGTCCTCGAGAACCTGGATAGTCCGCTCGGACTGACCATCAGTCTGTGGATGAAAAGCTGTCCTCAAGTCCAATTGAGTACCCAACTCTTCCTACAATGACCTTCAAAAGTAGGAAGTAAATTGGGGACCTCAATTTGAGATAATGGAAATAGGACCCCCATGAAATCGCACAATCTCATGGATGTAAATCCGCCAACTTCTATGCCCTATAGGTAACCTGAACATGGATAAAGTGAATAGACTTAGTCAACCGATAAACCATAACCCAAAGGCGAGTCAAACTTGCCCTGGGTCTTCGGAAGACCCTCAATGAAATCCATGGCAATCCTCTCCTACTTCCACTCCAGAATGGGCATCCTCTAAGGCACCATCAGTTCGCTGGTGCTCATACTTGACTTGCTGCCAATTTCCACACTTAGCAACTAAATCTACAATATCTCTTTTCATCCGACCCCATACGCGTAGTGCTACCTCAAATCACGGTACATCTCTGTCACCCCTGGGTGAGTAGAATACCTGGAGCTATGAGCCTCCTCCAATATCAATCAAATCTGACCACCCACACGAGGAAAGCACACGTGTCCCTTGATCCTTAGAATCCCCTCACTATCAAGCATGGCCTCTTTGGCTTTACCTCTCAATACCTTATCATGATTCTTACATAATTGAGCATCCTCAAACTGCTGAGCCCTAATCTACTCCAAGAGAGACTACCTCACCTCAACACATGTTAAAACTCTGCCCGGATCTAAAACATCAAGACGCACAAAGCTATTAACCAGATTTTGTACTTTTATGGCTAAAAGGAAGCCCAGAAGCAACCAATCGAGCTAGACAGCCCATACTCACTGCCTTACGACCCAAGGCATTAGCTACCACATTAGTTTTACTCGGATAGTAAAGTATAGTCATAGCATAATCCTTCAGAAGCTCCATCCACCTACGCTGCCTAGAATTGAGATCCCTCTGACTGAACACGTGCTGAAGGCTGCCGTGATCAATGAGTACCTCACAATGGATCCCATATAGATAATGCCTCTAAATTTTCAAATCGGAGACTACCGATGCCAAGTCTAAATCCTGAGTAGGGTAGTTCTTCGCAAGGATCTTCAACAGTTGGGAAGAATAGGCAATGACCTTGCCTTCTCACATCAACACAGTGCCCAAACCACACAGGACGCATAATAATAAACTGAGAAATCCTTACCCTCCGTGGGTAATGCCAATATCGGAGCAGTGGCAAATAGAGTCTTGAGCTTTTGAAAGCTCTCTTCAAAAGCATCGGACCACTAAAAGGGAACCTCCTTCTGAGCCAATCTGGTCAAGTGAGAAATAATAGAACCAAACCTTTTCATGAATCGACTGTAATAACTTACCTAACCCAAGAAGCTACGAATCTCGATCACAGTAGTGGGCCTCGCCCAATCTCTAATGTCACACCCCGACTTTACTAGGGTGTGATGGGCACCCGACCCCATATTCGGAGCCGAGCGAACCCTCGGACTCTTAGTACACACATGTTCTCTTGGATTCATAGGACAAAGTAAAGTAAAATACATAGTAAAATTTTTTTCAAAATCTTTTCGTCGTTTCTCGAGTAAACACAGTTTGTAAATATGAGGCTCGTAAAATAAAAACACCTCAACCGGTGGAACTGTTTTTAAGGCGACACTCTCGACTCCCCGACTACGTCTACAAAGTCTCTAACCGTAATCATGGACCATAGCACGTGTATGCGACTCGGCAACTCTCCGGGGTGAGTGGAGCTTGCCAACATTCTGGAACATCTTCTATAATGACTTCTACTCGTGCGGGGGTACTGCGTGGCATGAAACGCGGCGCCCGCAAGAAGGGCGTCGGTACGAACAATGTACTTGAGTATGTAAGGCATGAATAATAACATAGTAAGAAATGTATACATGAACAATAACCGCGTAGAAACATAGAACATGTCATGTCAAGCTGTGACTGTACATAGGAATCATATCTTGCGTAGAGAACATAGAACATATCATAGGATAACGAGTAACTTTGTGCATATGAGTGCCCACAGGGCGGATGTCATGCATGCTTATTTGGTCATATCAGGTCATAGTACCGCGCGAGGCGGCTCGCCCACATAGCGCCGGAATACTCCAGCTCTGCCATAAATCCCGCGTCCGGGATGATAAGCCAGCTGACCAGGTGGCAATGATACATAGTTCCTTCCCAATTCCCAAGTATACATAGTTCCCATCCCCCCAACCCTTGTTCATATTTAGCATGCAGGGGAAACCAAGGAAAATCGTGTACTTATCGGAGTGACGTAAGGTCGGAATCCTCCGATCGCATTATGGAGTAATCATGGGCGCTTTGTCTCACCTTGGAGGAATGATAATCATAAGGCGAGACTATCGACATAGAACATAGCATAGCATATCGGGTCATAGACATAGCATGTCTGACATCATCATTGTCATCATAGAATCATAGTTGTCATAGAATCGTAGTCATCATAGAATCATGGCCTTCATAGGATCATAGTCATCGTAGAATAATAGGCATCATAGAATCATTGTCATCATAGAGTCATAGTCATCATAGAACCATAGCCATCATAGAATCATAGTCCCCATAGGATCATAGTCCCCATAGAATCATAGACATCATAGGATCATAGACATCATAGAATTATAGTCGTTGTTTAAGTCATAAAAACCGTCAATATTGTGAAACTTAGTTTTTAAAGAAAAATGTATATTTTGGAAAACACTTGTAAACTTTTAGTAAAGAAAATCATACTTAGTTTTTAAAGAAAAATGTATATTTTAGAGAACACTTGTAAACTTTTAATAGAGAAAATCATACCTTGGGGTCGAGGGTTTAGTTAAAACAACTCTTATTTAGTAGTCGGAATAATATCCAAAAGTTTTCTTTAAGCGTAATATTGAAATAAACCGAAGGAAGCCATAGGAGGAAATTAGGGAATAGTGGGCCCACCTCGAGTCAGATGAGGCGGCGTATCAAATTTGCGTATATTACAATTCATAGCGTCACTTAGGAGGGTCTTAGGGTAATCGAGTCCTATTTGTGTAAGTTCCGGATGTCTAAGGAGTTTTTCCAACATTTCGTGCAAGTTCTAGTTCAATTCTACTGAATGAATAGTAGTTAAATTCAAACTCGGATTTCTAGGATTAGAATGGTCCCCGAGACACGTACTCAAGCCTATTACATCTAAGACATGCCATAGAAAGAAAGTGAGGCCTTACATACCTTTTTCCGCTCCTTCGCTACTCCAAATCCAAGTTGCAAATCCGCCAGAATCTACAATTTGGTCACATTTACCAAACCTTAGTTAAGGGCATTTATGAGTCGATTCTTTAAAGCAACACTTTGTCTGCCGAAATTTCGACAGCATTTCCCCTGTAAATACATCGTCCCGAGAATATGGCTCGGCCCAATTCAACAACAACAACCCGAGAATAGAACTCGGCCAAACAACCAACAATCACATTAACAACTTCAATCAATATACTACTTTCTTCAAAACTTTCCAACAACACCATTGTTTTCCACACATGCAAGAACTTTATATTCAATTAACATAAGCTCTTGTTTGCAATATGGAATCCACAATAACAACAACTAAACTATCTAATAACATCAATTGCCATAATTTGCCAAACCCTATATCATTCGGCCACCACCACAACTACAACCCATATTCTTACAAATTTCCACCCATTCCTTTACATTGCAATAACAACCAACACTTAACTAGAATTAATCCCTTCTTACCATGAAACACAACACAATACACGGCCATGCACACACTACACATTACACGGCCAACATACAACAACATTCATGTTTCATGCATTTTCCTCCATTTCTATGCATTACAACAACACACGAACATGCTAAACACAATTAATTCTTCTCTTTAGCATAACCATGCACACGGCCCAACGAGTAAGTATACTAATACCATGCAAGCTTCCATGTTCTCATGATTTCTACTCATTTCCATATACTATAATACACATGAACCCTTTATAACACATAAAAAGGAATGAAATCCTACCTTTGTTCTTCAACTTCTTCACTTGGCTAGGGTTGGAATTTTGTACCAAAGAGTGATTCTTTCCTCCCAACAACCATACCATGTTGAAGAGCACCCTCAATTTAGTAGGAATGTAACAAGAAATAAATTTTTGGAATCAAATTTGGTGGCTTCATAATTTTTTTCCTCCATGGCCGAATAGGCCATGGTTTCTCCCTTCATCTTTTTTTTGTTCTTGCCTTGGAGTGGAAGATGAATACATATATATATATATATATAAGTCCTTAGGCATGTGAGGGGCACATGCCCCTCTCTAGACTTTTCTTGATTTTTCCTTCTTTTCCTTAATTTATTTCTAGAGTTTTCTTTTCTTTTTTTTTCCTTTGAATTTCCTAAAAGATGACTTATTTAATCATCCTTTTCCCTCACATGGCCAATATGGCAAATGACCATTTTGCCCCTCAACTTTCTCAATATTACCATTTTTCCCCTAGCCTTCCGCATTATTTCCACGGCCCATTTTGCGAATTTCTCTTCTTGCCCTTAGCCTTTCTCAATATTTCCGTCCAATAATATTCATAAACAGTATTCATAACCAACTTATGCACTAAAATAATTTTGAACATCGTCTCGTCCTTAACTTCCCGCGACGACTTTGAAATATCCAAATGTACGAAACGCGAGGTATAACATCTAACAACCTCGATCTTCTTGGGATCAACCATGATCTCGTCCTTTAATACGACGTGGCCTAAAAATGCCACAGAACTAAGCCAGAATCGCACTTTGAAAACTTGGCATAAAGCTCTTTCTCTCTTAACAAACCAAGGACAATTCTCAAATGACGCTCATGCTCCTCCCTATTCTTTGAATAAACCAAGATATCATCAATAAACACTATGATAAAAGAGTCTAAATATGGCTTGAAAATGCCATTCATGTTTATATGAAAGCTGATGGGGCATTCGTAAGCCCAAATGACATCACAAGGAACTCATAATTACTAGTACGAGTCTTAAAGGCAGTCTTCGAGATATCCTTGGCTCGAATCTTCAACTGATTGTAGGATGACCTCAAATCAATTTTCAAAAATACCAAAGCACCCTTAAGTTGATCGAACAAGTCATCAATACGAGGAATCGGATACTTATTACGAATGGTAACCTTGTTCATCTGACGGTAATCTATGCACATCCTCATCGTACCCTCTTTCTTCTTCACAAATAAAATGGGAGCGCCCCGAGGGGAGACGCTCGGTCTAATGAACCCTTTGCTCAGAAGATCCTACAAACTGCTCTTTAGACTCTATCAAGTTAGCAGGTGCCATCCTATAAGGAGGAATAGAAATAGGACACGTGCCTAGCTCTAAGTCGATACAGAAATCAATGTCACGGTCGGGTGACATACCTGAAAAATCATAAGGAAAGACCTCCATGAACTCACTCACAATAGGCACAGACTCAAGGGGTAGAGAAGCTACGCAAGTATCATAAACATCGGCCAATTAGGCCAAACACCCCTTGTCGACTAAATCTTTTGCACGGGGCAAAGAGATGATCTTCTTTATAACGGAACTCGGAGTACCCCTCCACCCAAGTCTACGAATCCCAATCATAGCTAAGGTGACTGTCTTGATGTTATATCCGGCATTTTTGCATATTCGGAAAATGCGAAATAATTTCGATTTGTAAAGAATAAGGTTATATGTTGGTTGGAATTAAGACATACGTGTGTTGTTCATGAAAAGTAATGGTGTGGAAATACGGAGGAAGGCCAAGGGCAAAATTAGAATTTTGGAAATTTGTTTCGGGAATTACAAGACAAGAATTTTCACCAATTGGGCTCAAAGGAATAAGAGGAAAATTAGGCCCAAAAGAGATGGGGTGGCCGGCCAACTACATGGCCAAGCCCATTTAGTTTAATTAATTTCCATGTGCTAAATTATAAGGCGGATTAATTTCAAGAAAAAGAAAGAAAAATCAAGAAAACTCTAGAGAAATTGGAAATAAAGATGAGGCATGTGCATGGTCATGTGATACTTATATATATATAAGAGAGGGGGAGTGTTCATCATGGAAGAAACAAGAGAGAAAGAATAAGAAAGAACAAGAAAAAGGAGAGGAGGAAGAACGGATAAGGGGTGGCCGAACCAGCCCCATGAGGTGATCATGGAGAATTTCTTTCTTCATGTTTTCTTACTAATTAGAAGGCTCTCGTCGACGTGGAGGAGTTGTTGGGAGAAGAAAACCATTTGTTTCCCAAGAACAACTCTAGCCGAGCAACAAAGGTGGATGAAATAAGGTGAGTTTTGATCCTCTCTACATGTTTCAAATGTGTTTGTGCATGTTGAGGAATGTAGAAATGAATAAAGAACATGAAGATATGGATGTTGGAGTTGAGCCACAAGTGATGATGTTGGCCGTGTATAGTATGTGTTATGTAGGAGTAGAGAGTTGAGTGAATTTAGAATGTTTTTGTGTTGTTGTGATGCGTAGAAAATAAATGAAAATGTTGGAACTTGAATGTTGATGCTATGGCCGTATGGGCTGCTTTGTATGCCGAGGGAGAACTAGTTTTACTTAGCATGTTTTGGGTGATGTCGTTGTGAATTCGACGATATAAAATGAAGCTTTAATAATCCAAGTTAAGGTTATAGTTGTGTGGGCTGAATTGGAAGATAATGTGATCTTCATATGGTTCCTTGAATTTATGGAAATGAAGTTGTAAATGTATGTATCGTTGACATAATTTATGAATGCGGAAGAAGGAATGGTGTTGGCAATGTTCTTGTGGCTTTGGAAGATTTCGGGTAAGATGACCTATTGTTTGAGTTGTCTTGAAGATTGTGTGGATTACTTGGAACGTTCTTAAATCGTGTTTGAATGGCCTCGGATTACTACTTGAATATGTAAGCATTGATGTTAGTTTAAGTATATGAAGCTAAATTGAATACAATTGGAATGTTGTTGAAATACTTGAAGAAGAGTTATTGGCATTATAATGTATTTTGAATGGATTGTTTGTATTGTTGGGTTGTTGTTGTTGATTTGTTGGCCGAGTTTCATTCTCGGGTTTTCTGTGGTATTGCTGGCCGAGCTAGAATCTCGGGGGTGCTATATGTATAAGGGAGGCGCTGCCGAAATTTCCATAGATAAAGTGAAGACTTGGAGTCGACTTCTCCAATGCTTATGGCTAATGTTGGATGTCCGATGACATTTTGTAGATCGCGAGAAGTCGAGACGCGTTGGGATTAGCTTAAAGGGCGGCCAAGGTATGTAAAGCTCACCTTTCTTTCTTTGGCATGTCTTAGTACTATTAGGCCATGACCCGAGCCTTGGGGTTATTCCACTCCTAAAATCCGAGCTCAAAACGTACTTTGTTTGATCCTAAAGACATATTCCTTATTGTATTCAAGCTAAGATCCTTAGGTTTCCAAAAGATTGGATTTTAGGAAGACCTATAAAGAATGTTGACTACAAAGAGTCCCGAACTTCAAACGTCCGTAACTTTTGCATACGAGCTCGGAACGCCCCAAAACATAATAGGTAAATTTGTAGGACATAACATTCCCCTAACTCTTGTAGTCGGGCCCGGACGGGGTCGGTACCCGTTCGTGGGGCCCGCGGCCCTTCTATGCTTACCTTTGGTTATTTCTTGAAAAACTTAATACTATTTCCACTTCGACTTCCGCATATGGATTCTTTACTTGCATAGTGAGTTATAATTATGATTTTGTGAACATGACTACTCGCTTAACTGTTAAGTCGGAAATAAGGAACTGTATATACATGATTTAATACATAACTCTAATTACTAATTTATCCCGGACATGTTCTGAACGATATTCGAAAGAACTCTGATTTAGTTATTGCTTGGATTCTGGAATGATGATTCGTTTTGATTGTTCTGTTAAGTCTGTGTATATGTTTGGAGATGTGTATAGATCACCCGATTCTGCTCGTGCATATGTTTGTTACTTCCTTCGCCGAGTCCCGGGCCGGTACAATCGTGCGCACAATGCGAAGTATGATGAGATTCCGAAGTATGATGAGCGACTATTATGATTATGGTGTTATGATGTGTCCGGTACGCCGAGCCCCTTTTGGCTGGGTACCGTGGTTATGTGATCTGATGTGTGACGGGGATGCAGGAGATCTGAAAACTTCCAAAGTATGATGTGTTGTGGCGCCCAAGGCAGGAGGGGCGACCACGTTCCGTCCGCCGGGTCCCAGTAAGGGCCGCATAGGATGTATGATATGCTACTCTGTTTGATCTGATGATATAATGATCTGATGATATAGAAATCTGACAATATAATGAGTCCGTTCTGATGAGTCGATAGTCTGATAATATGACCGTCTGATGACATTCTGATTACGGAATCTGTTTTCTGTGCTTCGTATATGATTTCCGAATTAATATGGTTATGCTGTGCTTTGCTCACCGGCATGCGTATGTACAGGATAAGTGATGCTCAGGCAAGTTATGACTCTCCAGTTCCTATATTTGTTTTCTGTGGTTCTTCTTTCCCGTTATGATTCTGTTATTGGATTTCTTGCTTTACATACTCAGTACATATTCCCATCGACCCCACATTCTTCGGGAGGGTCGCGTTTCGTGCCGCGCAGGTACACCCAGGTGAGCTAAAGATATTAGCAGAAGACGTTCCAGCGGGAATGGCGAGCTCCACTTGCTCCGGAGTGCTGCCGAGTCAGAGTTTGTTCGTGTTATGATATTCGAGTCATGTTAGAGACTTTGCAGACAGGGTCGTGTGTACAAGATGTCCGTTGTGAGCGGCTCCATAAGCCGTAGTATCGCTATATGTAGATTCACAGATTTTGTACGGTTGCAAGCTTTGTTTAATTCGAAAAAGATATAAAGTATGTTTGTTCTTTTAAAAATTTTCATTATGTACTTATGATTTGGTCGAGGGCCAGTATGATTACGAGTGTTACGATAGTCAGAGGGTTCGCTCGGTCCTAGATAAGGGTCGGGTGCCCATCACACCCTATCGAAAATTGGGGTGTGACACTTGACATGACATTCTAAGATCGCATGATACGATGACAAACAAGTCATACCCAGGATAATATCAAAATATACCATATCAAAAATCATCAAGTCTACCCACGTGTCATACCCCATAAAAGTAACTAAGCAAGAATGATACACTCGATCAACCAAAACTGAATCTCCAACCAGAGTAGACACATGAATTGGCATATCAAGAAGATCACTAATCAATCCCAACTAATAGAATGATAAATAGACACATACGAGAAAGTCGCCCAGGGATGAAACAAGACTGAAACAGTCCGATGACAAACAAAAATAGTACCTGAGATCATAGCATCAGAAGCCTTGGCCTCGAGCCTACCCAAAAAAGAATAGCAACGTGCCCCACCATAGCTATTCAGGCCAGACTACGCTCCTTCTCGAAAGACCTGGGAAGCTCCTCTACCTGACTGGTGTCTACCACTTGACGAATGAGAACCACCGCATCCTGACTGAGCGCCGCCTCTCACTAAAGAACCACCCCGGCTACTAGATGGTGCTGGAGTCCTCGAGGTCGGAAATCGAAAACCCTGCTGGAACCCACGCTATATAGGTCTGGTGCAGTATCTCATCTGGTGATCGGGGTCACCACATACATAAAAAGACCTAAGAGCTGTAGACTAATATACAGAAGTTGACGCACTAGAGGGACCACCTCGGCCAGCTGGTCGGGAGTAAGATCCACCATGATATTGTCCTATCCCATAACCACTGGGTCTAGAATGACCAGCAGAAGATGCCTGCAATACAGACTGAACGGGGCGGTTGGGGGCTGACTGGTAGGGTCTAAAAGACTGTCCTCCGCCCTTATAACTGGAACCAGTAAAACCGCCATGCTGATGTGGCCTCTTCACACTATATCCTCCCAAAGAACGACCCTTGGCAGACTCAACACTCACGGCATGATCAACGACTTCCTAGAAAGAAGAACCCAAAACCACAAGCTGGAGACAAGCAATATGGAGTGGAAGCAAAAGTCCACCAATAAATCTAAGAACCCTCTCCGCCTCAGTAGGAGTCAATAGGTCGCACACCTAACCAAAAATAGAAATCTGGCCTCATACTCTGATACAGACATCCCTCTCTGCTACAAATAGGAGAGAGAATCTCTATACTCGTCCCTCGATATATGCAGCACGTACTTCTCAAAGAAGTCCCGATGGAACTGGGTCCAGGTGATCAGCGGTGCATCAATAGGTCTAACCTTAATATAATACCTCCAGCAAGTCTTCGTGTCGCCGCGAAACTGGAATGACACATTATCTACGCGCGAGACTCCACAATGCCCATCTTGTAAAGCCTCTCATGTATCTCCACTATGAGCTCAAAGCCAAAATATCTAGGTAGCTTCATCTTCAGAAACTTGCCGAGGAGGTCCTAATCCCTAACTGTCTAGGTCTGAGTTGCTACTCGTGTGGGAGCACCCTTGGGGGCTGGGATACTATCGATACATAGGGCCATGGAAGCAGCAGGATACATCTCTATAGTCTGGCACTGCTCGGGAGTCCGTACCCCCGCTCTAGTCTGGAACTACCACCAGGTGTAATGGCACCTCCCATGGCATGCTGCCCATCAATTTAGAAGTATCCTGGCCATGGTATCACCACGGAAGGCTGCGTCAGACATACCCTCAGGGTGGGTTTGGGCTGTCCCCACTCCTCTGCTGACTGCCTGTGCCCTCTCGGGCTATTGCTCGGACTACTGTGCTAGCAAAGTCTCCGGTAAGGCTGATCGTGTTCCTCTCTCGTCTGCACCGCAGTGCCACCGCCCGGGCCGATGCAGCGCCACGACCTCTAGCCTGGCCGCGACCTCTCGCCTGCCCTCATCCCCTAGTAGCGGGCTCGAGCACCTCGTCTCACAATGTTGGCGTGTATCCTCACCATATGTGATAGAATTGAAATGAATCAGATACAAATTTGAAAATTTTAGATACCTATTTGAATAAAGTAGCATGAAAGAATATGAAGTTTCCTAAATGTCCTATAGCCACTCGTAGATAAGTATGGAGTTCATCGTACTGATCCACAATAGTCTGCTCGACATGCTCTTGTACTTATAGATCGGGTAACCTAGGGCTTTGATACCAACTTATCATGTCCCAAATCGAGGAACGTGTAGACACCTACCCTTTTCCCACCTGGAAGGCAAACCCATCCCTTTATCAACATTTATACGACAATAAAATAACCCAGCTAACATAAATGTCTAGCAAGTCTGAAATCGATAAGTAAATAAGCGCGAAAATATTACATCAATCCCAAAGTCTGCTCTAGGCCGTAAAAGAGCAACTAAATAACTAAAAGTCTGAATACATAGTCTCCAAAGAAAATATTATTTCAGAATAGGCATATCAAGACAATAAAAATAAGAGAAGTCATACGAGCTACGGATCTAGCCATGTGCTCACCTTAGATGCTCGTCAGCAATGCCTCGGGAGTCAGTCTCGAGGGGTAAAAGTAGATCCTGCCACTCTGCACTCATAAAATATTATAGCAAGGTAGAATCAGTACAATAATACGTACTAAGTAGGTATCATAGGCTGATAACAGTTAACAAACATATATATAAGTAAGAGACTAAAGGTAGACATGCTCACAACAAGTACAACCAACACTGTCCATGTTGGGAATCACAATCACTATATACCAAGTCCAGATGTCACCACAAGTATAGAATACCAAGTCAAAATACATCCATAAGTATAGGTCATGAAGTTCGAATATCGCCGCAAGTATCAAGTCCAAATCCAATAGTACGAATATCTAAATATGAATACAATGCAATGTAATGATACATGCACGCTCCAGGCGGAATACCTCCACTCCTCGATCGTCATGACCTGTTGGGGACTCGCGAAGCCCATATGTTATATCTCGCATTTTGTACGTCGGAATATTTTTAAGTTGGTTGCGAAGAGTTATGGACAAGGCTATCTTTCGACTTCGTTGTAAGGCATAAGTCGCTTATGATTTCATTGGATGGAGATATTAAGGAAAATTTGGGGTAAGAGTGAAATTATGGAAACTAATCTTTCATGAAACATGGGGCCAAAAGTGAAGTTTTGGAAACTTGAAATTCAAAAAAAAAAAAAAAAAAAAAAAAAAGGAGAGAGGTGGCCGGCCACATGGAAATGTGGGCCATGGCCACATGTATTAATTGTATATGTATGTATAAGATGACTAACTTAGTCATCTTCATCATTTGTTGTCTAGAAATTTCAAGAAATATGAAGAAAAAAGAAGAAGGAGAGAGCGGCCAAGAGGGCTGGCCGAAAACTGCCCTATGAAGTTGGTCATGAAAAATTATTTTCTTCAAGATTTCCTACTATTTGAAAGGCTCTCGTTAACATGGAGTAGTTGGAAGAGCAAGCAAAGCGCTCGTTTTTGCGGAATATAGTTCTAGCCAAGTGAAGAACAAGTGAGGTAGGTAAGGTTCAATCTTATTTTACATGTGTTATATATGATATGTGCATGTTGTAGTGCATGGAAATGGATAAAAATCATGAAGGGTGTGTGTGGCAAATTGTGGCCGTGAGTCTATGTTGTTGGAGTAAGCATGATGAACAAATTCTATTTAGTGTAATTTGATTGTTGTGTATGTTGTGGAGTGTGGAAATGAATGAAATTCATGTGATTATGGTGTTAATGTTGAGCCGTGCATGTGAGGTGTTGTGGCCGTGTGTATGTTGTGCTATGTAGGGATGAAGAACTCATTTTATTTAGTATGTTTGAGATGTTGTGTTGCGGATTCTACGATGTAAATGAAAGTTCAACGACTCAAATGGAAGTTATAATCGTGTGCGGGCTGTTTTGCTAGCTAATGTGAATCAAATATGCTTTCTTGTATTTATGGCAATAATGTTGTTAAATGTGTGGATTGTTGATGAATATGGAAGAACAAAATGTATTGTTGTTGTCTTATTGAAATTTTGGAGGTTTCGGGTGAAGTAGGGCATTAATTGGGTTGTTTGGAATATTGTGCGGATGGTTGGAAATGTTCTTGAATCGTGTTTGAAAGGTTTTGGATTGTTATTTGAATATGCGATCGTTGATATTAGTTTGGATATATGAAGTTGAATTGAATATATATGAAATGTTGCCGAATTGTGTAGAAAGGAATTATTAATGCTAGAATGCGTTTTGAATCACTTATGGATGTTGCTAGTATGGTTGTTAGTTTGATTGTTGTTGATTTGGCTGAGTTGAATTCTCGGGGATGTCCAATTTATAGGGGAGATGCTGCCGAAATTTTTGTAGATAAAGTATTAATTTGGAATTGGATTCTTAAGTGTTATGGCTAATGATTGATGCCTAATGACATTATTGTAAATCGTGAGAAGTCGAGACGCAAATTCGGATTAGCTTAGGAAGCGGCTAAGGTATGTAAGGCTTACCTTTTCCTTCTTTGGCATGTCTTAGACGTACGTAAGATATGACATGATTTATGCTTCGGGGTAACTCCACTCTTACGTTCCGAGTATGTATATGATTCTTATTTGCTTCATGGTATGATATTTCTCATCTGGTCCTTAAGCCTTATGTATACTTAGATTTCAAACATTGCATAAAGAATTTCGTTTTTAAAAGATTCTATGTCTAAAAACGTCCGTAACTTTCGCAAACAAAACCGGATTGCTTTGAAACGCTCAAAAATGATTCTATAATGTGTAATGACTCTAACTTCCATGTGCGGGCCGAGTTGGTTTGACGTATATCATTGGGGCCCGAGGTTTACTTTGGTATAGCCCTAACGACTTGTTTTTGAAAGAACTTACCATGATTTCCATTTGAC
>NW_026714577.1:0-22565 GCF_029784015.1 Lycium ferocissimum | reverse complement strand
GAAGTTTTGGATGAAAAAAAATGAGATTTTAACCCTTAAAACGGACTGCGCTTAGTCGGTTTTATCGTAGCTACGATAATGTAGTGGTACGCGCAGCGATCGTAGCGATACTTTAGCGGTGCCGCGGAAACGTTTCTGCGTCGACAGTTCAGTTTGTAACGTCTATAATTCTCTACTCCGATGTCCTATCAATGAACGGTTGGTTGCATTACAAACTAGACTCGACGAACTTCATTTTAGGACTTTGAACTACCTTAAAACTCCACATATACTATGAGATATGCGCCTCCAAACTTAACTAAAATCCGTCCCGCGTTTCTCAAATTTTCGTCGAACTTATTTTCTTCAATTTGCTCAATCCCGAAATATTCCGAAATTCTCCATACATGATATTTATCACTTATTACACTAATAATGGCCATGTTCCCGTGTTTCAAAATATTCCTTCCCGATTACGACTTACGAGATCGTAATTCACCCTTTTTCTTCGTTGTTATGTACTTTTCATGGCTTGTGCCTTTCAAAACATCTCATTACTACGATGAGGTACACGTCAAACTCATGCTCTAAAAACGCGGGGTATAACAGCGGGGTCCTGTCCCGTCCATATGTCTAGTACTCTAGTAGAGGCTCGTAGATGCGCAGTGTGGGTAGCATGGTCCTCCGGTCTGTATATATATGCATGTATATATTATTTTGATAGCCGCAGGGCTCATGTCTATAAAAGTAAATATGTTTTAAATGATGATAGTTTTCTATGATTATGAGTATATATTATGAATGAAAGTAGATAAGTAACAGCATGAGCGGTGTTCGGTGGTTAGCCCCGGATACCCATCATGGCCCGTAGTTCGGGTCGTGACAGTCAAGGCCTTCGGTGGAGATGGATTCTTCCAGTGCTGGCGAGGGTTATTTTACCAGGGAGGAGATGATGAGCTATTTGGAGGCATAGAAAGGGATGGGTGAGTCACTTTCTACTTTGCAGGCCGTCTACACTTCTCTTGCCGCAGATCATGTCCAGCTTCGTAGTGACTTTGAGAAGCAACGGGTCAGGAACAAGTCTCGCGACAAAGTCCACCTCAAGGCCTGGAGAGGTGTCAAAGACCTGTGGGAAAAGATGTACCCCAGTAAAGAGATACCCGTGCAGGATGATGACGACTCTGACCCATATTCGTTTGTGAGCAAGGCCAAGGGAGATGGTGGGAAGAGCAGATCAGTGGAGGATGCCGGCAGCTCTGATAGTGCAGGGGCCATGAGCGGGTGGATTGCTTAGGGATCCCCCTCCCCCTTTTTTATCCGATGTTATGGTTGCCCTTGTAGGGCTTTTTATCTCAAACACTGTTTCTTTTGGTCCTGTGGTTTGGTTCCATGGTTTGAACAATTTTCTTTTGGTTTTTGGATAATCTGGTTTGTAATAAGTTTTGGATAGCTTTCTGCCCTTGTCGGGCTTTGTTTTTTATGTGACTAGTGTTTGTGAAATAGCTCTGTCATTTGAATTTTGGTTGGAATTGTACAAGTTGGATGTTCAGTAGAAAGCTACTAGTTTGAGGCTTCAGGGACACCGCTTCCGCGGTCGAGCCATCGTTGCAGCGTTCACACTTCAACGGTGGTTCTGCGCAGAAGCGGTCGAGGGGGAATTGACATGCTCGCTTCAGCGGACTGGCCTCCGCTATGGCATTAGCGCTGAGGCGGTTGGGCTGACACGGGAGCTGCTGTGGACAAATAGAAGGGGAGCTCTAGCGGTCCCTCTTTCACGGAAACGAAACCGCTGACGCGATATGTCAGTCGCTTCAGCGGCACCACTGGCAGTGACACAACTTCAACGCCCACTCTCATAAATAATTCTAGGAACTGCGTCGAAAACGTATTCACCTAGGGTCAGTCCCAACACACCACATATCCCAAAACGTTAAGATTCCAATTGGAATCACCTAGATACCAATTGGACACACCGAGATACCAATTTGACCAAAGTATCACGATTGGAAAGAAAAAAGGGAGATTTCCTAAATGTCCTATAGCCTCCCGTGGATGAGCACGGACGTCTACGTACCATTCCACGAGACTCTACTAGACATTGCTCTTGTACTTGTGAGACCGGTAACCTAGGCTCTGATACCAACTTGACACGAGTGAGTGGAGCTCCACTATTAAACAAAGAGAAAGGACCACGATGGTCAATCTTTTCATGGCTTGAGAGGTTTCATAGTCCAAGCGAACCCACTTAAAATCTTTACTGAACTATGACCGGCCATCATATTAGCAAATAAAAGTATTTTTTAGAATCGCATGGGCACCTACCATTACCACCGCGTTAGGCGAACCCTCAACCCAACACAAAATATTTATAAGATATGTTATAATCGAAAAACAGAAATCAAACCGCTACATTCAAATAATTAGTGAAAGTGTTTACAACTATTTGATAAATACACTGATTCAGTTTCCCATGACCTGGTCTAGACTAGTACAATAGCGACTAAGATTTAACCGGAATACAATAATAAATCCAACACCCAACCTCCATCTTGAAATGGAAATGATGGAGGCCTTCAAGATAGGCACCGTGCATTTTTCGAAAAACTCCAACAATCAATTTCCTGAAAAACTCTACACCTAAAAAGGGATGTAGCAAGAGTAGTATCAGTATCATTACAATACTAGTACTAGTAAGCATCATAGGCCGAAAATGGTTAGAAGAACATATCAGTATTAGAATTCACAAATAAACATGGTAGGTAAAACTAGGTCGACAGTGCGCATTACCTTCTGCTAGGCTTAATAAATAAAGATTCTGATGCTCATTAATTCCTCCCTAGTGATCCGTTTGCCTAACTTACATCATGCTCCCTTCTAACTCATATAACATACAATAGACAAATTAGTTCAAGTATCACCAATCAACTACCATTACACTATCCACTCTTAGCATCAGGAAGTTATCACGTCATTCTGATATTCATTATTCGCCTACATTTAGGAAGCTAACATGTACAACTGAGCCAACGAGTATCAAACATAAGTAATTCAAGATCATGGCCTATGGTTATAGCAACTAAGCCCAACTGTGTCAAGTCTCAATACATCCAATCTGAATCCGTATATCACAACTAGATCACAAGTATATCACTAGAATATCACAATAGAAGCCATAGTACAATGCAATGCAATGCAATAATTGTTACACCGCGAAAATTTTTCCATTGATGCACAGTGAATAAGCTAACGAAGAGCACGAAGTATCCGGTGTTACAATAAGTAAGGAATAACATTTGATGATCCTAAGTATGATTTCAAGACCCTCAATGCTAGACGAGAAAGCTTGCCAAGAGAAGGTAAGGCATACGATAAGTATCGGAAGAGAATTACGAGTAACAAGTTAACGATGATTTAACGATGTGGTGGATAAGAGTTATATCGTCCCTTAGATTGTTAATGAGGTGATAAACAAGTGTTAAGAAGGTTCCATAAGGATTGGAGATCGAACGAAGTGATGAGAACAAGATCAGTGGACTGATGGGTTATACGGCCCATTATACGGACCGTATAATGGACCGCAGGACCATCACAGTGAAGGTTCCTCATTGGTGAGATTATACAGTCACTTATATGGACCGTATAAATTTATACGGACCGTATAATGGTCACAGAGAAGAGACGTTGAAGGGTCCATTTCACGGTCACTTATACGGACTGTATAAGTTTATACGGACCGGATAAGTGTCTATATAATTTCCCGACATATCAGATTTTTGAGTTATTAAAAAGGGGACCAAGTTCATTATTTCATTTCCATTTTCACTCCTTCTCTCTAGAACTCTCTAGAACACTTCTCCCACACAAATTCAAGAGATATTAGTGATCAACTACATCAAACTAAGTGAATCAAGTATAAGAAATCCATTAAAGGTCATCCAAGACAAGAAATCCAAGTGAAGGAAAAACTAGGGTTTTGCTCAAGTAAAGTGTTTGCACCCAAGGTTCATTCCTACACCATATAAGGTAAGTTTTATGGTATTTCCATGTTGTTTAAGGTATTTGAAAGTTGAAACACTTGGATTATATAAGGAAATAGGAAATGGGTCATGAATGTGGGAATAGTGTCACTTTTGAGTAAATGTTTGGCTTGAGTTATGATTCTTGGTACATTATGATTATAATCATGTTATAAATGATATTGAGAACATGGAATCGACATTGTACATGAATGAGCATAATAGTGTGATATGTCTATGGTTGTGGATGAATTGAAGTGAATTGGGAAGTATGGATAATATAAGTATGTGAAGATTGTTGCTTATGACGTTGTGAATGTTATTATAAACGTTTGGGAATTGATACATGATATGGAGAAAGTTGTATAAACAAAATAGATGCTGCCTAATTTTCCCTAGCTTTAGTCAAGTATGCTAAGCTATCGATTATCTAATGCTACTATAAACTCTAACGAAGGTAGAACGTGAGCATTAAAGGAGAACGTTCAAGTGATAGAATAGCTAAACGAAAAGGTATGTAAGGCTAACCCTTCTTTCATAAGGCATGGTTCATTGGCCAAATATCTATTCTTCTATGAGCCAATGACATTCTCGCAATGATCCTATCTCTAAAAGCTATTGAGCTTATGATCCTCGATATAATACGATTGTACTAAGTTCCTTATATGACGAGTAATCCTTTAAGGATAGATGAAACGAACGACGACAGTAATGATGTTAAAGATGCTTATGAGCTTATATGTATATATGCCCATGTGTGGCTATTATAAAACCCCGAGCTTATATGGCCGGGTAGGATGTATAGAATGTGTGTGTATATATATATATATATATATATATATATATATATATATATATATATATATATATATATATAATGCGTGCTCACCACTGCGCAAGGGTACGGATAACCCTGAGCCTTGGTAGGGCCAGGGTATGCATGACACTTAGCCTTCGTAGGGCTAGGTATGTGAAACACCGAACCTTCGTGGTCGGGTATGCTATATAAATGCTATGTATACGACATCAATGTGAGTAC
This sequence comes from Lycium ferocissimum, assembly GCF_029784015.1. Taxonomy (NCBI): domain Eukaryota; kingdom Viridiplantae; phylum Streptophyta; class Magnoliopsida; order Solanales; family Solanaceae; genus Lycium; species Lycium ferocissimum. The sequence continues at coordinate 17,531 of NW_026714577.1, read as the reverse complement.
GAATATGCTAAGTATATGGAAATGCTATGTAAAGGCTATGTATATGCAATGTATATGATATGTAAATAAGATGAATATGGGTATGAATGGAAATATAATTACGAATACGAAAATGGATACAAAAGGAAAATGAGTACGGATACGTATACGGACAAGGATATGGATGTATGTACACGGATATGCAATAGAAATGGAATGTCCCTATGAAAAGCAAGTAAGTGCTATGACGATGATACTATTATCTCCCATCCTATGCTATTCCATATGTTGTCTATTATGCTTCCATATTGATGTTGATCATGCTTTACATACTCAGTACATTCTTCGTACTGACGTCCTTTTGTTTGTGGACGATGCGTCATGCCCGCAGGTGGCCAGGGAGACAGACTCGATCCATAGCTTCATTGTTCAGGGACTACATAGCGGGACTCCATTTCATTCAGAGTTGCAGCTTTTGGTATAGATTCTTTTGTGTACATACTTATGGGCACGGCGGGGTCCTGTCCCGCCTATATGATATGACATACTCTTCTTAGAGGCTCGTAGACATGTGTATATGGTTAGATGTGTTTGGCCTTGTCGGCCTATATTTTGGGATATTATTTTTGTTAAGCCTTGTCGGCTTATGAACATTTATTTGGGCATAGTTGCTAATGTTGATATAATGAATTATCGCCCAATGAGATTAAAAGGATGATGAATGAAAAGTATGATTTAGCTATGTGGCTCACCTAGATGTAATGTGAAAGTATGTAAGAGGTACCCGGGTGGGTTAGCACCGGGTGCCCGTCGCGGCCCTCCGGTTGGGTCGTGACAATAATGTATGGAATGTGAATGCAATGCATATGCACCGTACACATGTACTCCAATGATGGAACATCACATCTCGGCAGCACAACCCATTGGGGACCCATGAAGTCTATGTACCTCAAGATTCCAGTAACAACCTCAGCAATCGCTATCTCATGATTCCGGCAACAACCTTGGCAATCGCTACCACTCATCCTCGATTCCGGGATAAACATCGAACATCGGTCCTCACGTCACTCTCATCCAACTGAGCCTAACTCATAACAGTGTCTCCTTAAGTATCATCAATGTATCAACAGTATATCATGAAGGATGAGAATGTGTGCAATGTATGAGTTCAATGTCAATAATCAAATCAATATCAATAGTATCACGCATGGGCACACCAACAATAGTATGAAAAGGCTACATAATAAACCATAATGGAACCACTATCCTCTTCTCAAACAACAACAAGTAGGATACTACAAGATTATGAACGAGATTAACACTAGTCACCAATGCCCAGCATGGACAAAATCACAATAACAATATCATCTAATTCCTTTATTTCCTAATGACATCAATATATGATAACTACGCTTCTAACTTATAACTTATAACATCAACTACTAAACATCCAGTCTAGAATCATTTCATGTTCTTTGGCACATTTATCAATTCCAATACCAATTTACGATTCAATATTAAATAACACAGGACATGACTATGCACATCATGCGGGAAATCCTCATCAATAAAACATAATAAGCCAAGTACCGAACAACTAGTCTTTCAAGCCACATAAAATCCACCAATACGCAAAGAAACACCAACACGCGAACCTAGTGAATCTACAAGCCACAAGCCGAACACATAATCCACCTAATAGTACCAACCTAAGAATTCCATCCCAAACTCTGAAATCCTATACATGCATTCTCTGTTTCATCTAATACACGAATTATGCAAGTCTAACCGAAGTGTACCAAGAAAGGAAGCCGTAACCGACCTCAGGCCGAATAGGTGTGTGAATATCCACTTGGATTCTATCTTCCTTCTTCGTAGGGAATTTGTAGATCCAAGAGGTCTAAGAACAATGGATACATTCGAGTAAGCAACAATTGAAGAAATCAGTCATAGGGGTAAAATCGTCATTTTTAAAATAATCATTCTAGATTCTTGATTATTGCTATTTTTTATTGCTTTTATGGAAAACAAGGTTTACCTAAGTCAAACTTACCTTAATCATTCGCATGAGACACTATTTGCAACTTAGCAACTTAACCCGCTTGAGAAATAGCAAGGATTTGGGCTTAGAATTAGTTATTAAACTAATTCTTGCAATAAGGAAGCCATATTAGAGCTACTAATTATTCTAGGACAATCATTACTACAATTCCCCAAGGGTCTCATAAGAATTTTGAAGAAAGAACCTTCATTTAAAGCTTTGCCATAATCAATATTGGTGTAAGAAGGAAAAGGGAAATTAAAGGAGAAGAAATGAGGGATTTAAGGAGATTACCTTCCTAACATTCTAGTCTTAAGGAGCTGAAAATATCTCCAGATGGCGGCTGCAACTTGGGAAAATAATTGCTAGGTCAAGTCAATAAATAGGGTTTTAAATAGGTCAATCACTGGTTGTCTTAGCGCTTTAGCGGTCGGTCTACCGCTTCAGTGGCACTGATTTGGCATTCTCGAGACCGCTTCAGCGGTCTGAAAAAACCTTTCCCGCCTTCGCTTCAGCGGGGCTGTAGTCGCTGCGGCGTGACCGCTGTGGTGGTCAGCCTGGTGCTGGGGCGGCTTGACTGGGTCCAAGTCCCAAAATTTGATATTTTAATTCCTATCCGCACAACGGGTCCAGTTAGCCTAAATGTTAACCGGGAATACATATCGAACCGAAGAAGTCCAGGATATTAAAGTTTCAAATCTTTCGGGATTTAAGGTAACGACTAAACGGGTCGTTACAGATCGTCCACTTGTCTACCTGAACCTGCGGGCATGAAATGCAGTGCCCCCAGAAAGGGATGTCAGTACGAACAAAGTACTGAGTATATAAGGTATGAAAGTAACATTAAAGAGACATAACAATACATAGGGTAAAAGGAATGCAACCTGTATGTCTGAACTGCCTCTTAGGGCCAATGATATGCATAAATACGGTGCATGCTGCACCTCGAACATTTCATGGTGATATGCTGTGAATGGATTAACGTGAGCTCAAGGAGAACATGGAGTCCATATGACCTTAAGGAGATCACTTGCTAGACTTAGAGTGCGTACTACAAGATTTTAAAGCTATATGAATCGGTGAATCTAAGCTCGTTGAAGAAAGTGAAGTATAAGTTGTGTTCGGGAAGGTTTTGTAGCAACCGAGCTAATGTTGATTTAGTAATTTCTTGAGGAGGAGCTATAAGGCTCCCTAGATAGTTAATGAAGTATTATACAAGTGCCAAGATGGTTCCACAATGTTACATCCGGCATTTTTGCGTATTTGGAAAACTTGGAATTAACCTTGACTTGCAAGGGATGAGGTCAAGATTGAATTTTTCTTAGTATGTGTATGATGGTTATGGAAGTTTGAATGCGGAAACAATGGAGAAGGCCTAAGGGCAAAATGGGAATTTCGGAAATTTGTTTCGGGAATTGTAAAAACATGATGCATGAAGAATTGGGCTAAAAAAAAAAAGAATGAAAACTTGGCCCAAGGAAGTGGGAGTGGCCGGCCATGTTGAGGCCCAAGTCCACCAAAAATTAGTAAATTTTCCATGTGCCAAGCATGTGGTTAATTAAGGGAGTAAAATATATATGAGATTATCCATAGAAGATTCAAGAAAGAAAAAGAGAAAACCATTGAGAGCTCACAAGGAGACTCTCGGCCGAACAAGAGAGAAAAAAAAAAAATCTCCAAGCCTTTTGCTCCATCCAAAAATCTTGTTCTCCTTGAATTCCTAGTAAGTTCAAGATGCTTGTCAACGTGGTATAATTAGTTTGGCGAGAAAGCGACGTTTGTGACGAGTGGAAGTTGGAAGAGAAGGTAAGGATTTCATGCTTTTACTATGTTATGGAAGATTTGGTTGTGTTGTAGTATGAAGAATTAGATAGAATTTATAAAAATATGGAAATCCCATGACTTGGCCGTGTGCATGCATGTGCTATGTAGTTAGGATTAGTTGATTTTTAGGTTATATTCTAGTTGTAGTTGTTGTGTATTCTATATCGGAAATAGAAGTTTGATGACTTTGGTTGAAGTTGTGAATGTGAAGTGTGGCCGTGTGGGTGTATTGTGTGTGTGGCCGTGTGGTACCATTGATGAAGGTAAGGTGACCATAATTTTATTTAGTGTATTAATTGTGTTGTTTAGAGTCTTGTGAAGAAAATGGAAGGCTAATGGTCTTAGTTAACATGAAGAATTGGTTGTTAAGTTGATGTCGGAAAGTATGTGGTTTCATTATTGTTTATGTAATTATGGGGATGAAATTGTAAGATGCAAACTATGATAGTTGTTAATGGAATTGAAAGGTAAAAATATGTCATGGAAGTTTACGTTGGAAGTTGGAAGTTTTGAACGAATTATGGTTTCGGTGGAATCTTTGTATAATTTGTGAAATAATGCGAAATGCTCCCGAATTGTATTTGAATGTTCTTGAATGAGTAAGTGAGTATGAAAACATTGACATTAGTTTGAAAATGTGAAGTTAGTTGGAAGTTGTTGCTTATGAAGAAAGAAGATTAATGATGTTAGTAAGTGAATTTAGTTGATAATTGTTGTTGTTGGTGTTGTTGTTGGCTTGTTGTTGTTGACATTTAAGCGAGATAGATTCTCGGGGTGTCATATTTTTAGGGGAGGTGCTGCCGAAATTTCGGTAGACAAATATTAACCCAAGATTTGAATTCCAAGTCTCATGAATAGTAACTGGTAAAAGTGACCATTTGCAGATTTTTGACGAAACGGGATTGGAGTTTTGGTAAGCGAAAAAGGCACGAAAGGTATGTAAAGTCTTCCCCTTCATTCTTTGGCATGTTCTAAACGTACTAGGCTCGAACGCGAGCCTTAGACAAGACTCTGTCTCTTGAAACCCGAGATTGAAATTAACCCCATTTCCTTCAGCGTAATTGAACTAGTTTCTTTACAAATTGTCATCCAAGTGATTTGTATGTATGCAACTTTCGCAAATGGACTCGAATCGTCCCAAAACTATCACGAATGATTCCACAAGGGTTATGATTCATAATTTGAGTTCGCCACCTCGATTCACCCGAGGTGGGCCCATAGAGTCCGAGACCTCTTACTATGGTTTTAAATTGATTTATGCTTACACAAAATGCTTAAAGGAATCTTGTGATCATTGTACCGTTGTCAAATGATAAATACGCCGAATCTATGATATTATGATATGTGTTATGATCCTGGAAATATAATTCGATGCAAGTTGTCGTGCCATCCCCAAAAAGGGCATACGTATACTATAATTGTCATCCGACTTCCTTGAAGTGATATGTCATTTGAAATGTCCCTTTTGTGAAAGAATGATTAATCTGAATATTCCGTGAGCCCTGATATATTTGCCACGTACGGACAATATCAAAACTTCTGTTCTGTCATAATCCGTCACGTCATCTGAAAGGTATGTACTATGACTTATTGGTTGATCCGTCTGTTGAGTCTGGACTTATATGCATGTGTTTCTGCATTACTCTGTTCGTGCAAGTTATGATATGCCTTTTCACTGAGCCCGGGACATGTTCTCGTGCGCACTTCTCTGTATTATTCACCGAGTCCCTCGTACTTGCGGGCCGGGACACGTTATTTGTTTGTGATTATGATGTGAGGATACGGGGATGGTGGCCAGGATGGCTCATGACTATTATTCACCGAGACCCGCAGTAGAGGGCCGGGACACGTTATGTATACATGATGTATGATTCTGACATGCATGATTCCATATTACCGAGTCCCTTAATAAAGGGCCGGGACACGTTGTCTGTATATATAAAATATGATTTTGTTATGCATGATTTCACCTACCGAGTCCCTTATCAGAGGGCCGGGACACGACATATGTTCATATGATATTACATGATTTGATATGCATTACTTATCTTTTGGCACTATGTTTTCTGAGGTCTCGGACAAGGTATTACCTTTTGTACTTCAGATTCTAACCATAGCTCCGTCTGTTATGCTTCTGTATCCCTGCCTTTGATTATGATTATATTTGTTGCCTTTCCGCTTTACATACTCGGTACACTTCCGTACTGACCCCCTGTTCTTCGGGGGTCGCGCCACATGCCCGCGTGTGCACACGCACCGCGTGATACGCCACCAGCGTAGGACACCTGTCTGCTGTTTGGGGTCGCTCCCCTTGATCCGGAGCTTGTACTTTTGGTATATACTTCTGCTGTCATACATTCTGTACATGTACTTATTTGGGTACGGCGGGGCCCTGTCCCGTCTTCTGATTTCGTTATGTTAGAGGCCTGTAGACATGCATGTGGGTTATGGCTATGTCTGTACAGTATATGTATATGTGATATGTTCTGGGAGGTTCCCCCGCCATGGCAGCCCCTTGCCGGCTCGCCCGTATACGTGTATGTGAATATGTTGGCTCGTATGGCCTTGTTGGTATTTTACTCTGTGCAGTGTTAATTTTGGTTAGTAAGAAAAACGAGAGGAAACTCGCCCAAATTATCCCGTATTTGAGTCATTATTTTGGGCTTTTGGTGCGTACGGGTGCCTGTGTCGGGCGCTAGTCACGGCCACGGGTTGGGTCGTGACAAAAGTGGTATCGAGCGGTCGGTCCTCGAATGTCCGCAGCCGTGTCTAGTAGTCCCGTTTATCGGTGTGTCGTGCACCACATCTATAGACAGGAGGCTACAGGACATTTAGGATGTTATGTTACCCTTTCTTGGAATCTTAGATCGTGCGATAGAGCTGTGACATTAAGATAACTCCTTTCTGACCGGTTGTTGTATTTTTCAGTGATGCCTCCGAAGAAGGCAACGGCTGCCCAGAAGGGCAAAGCGAAGGAGGCGCAGACTAGTCGGGCGCCAAGAGTCACACGAGCTCGTGCTCGGACCACGCCCGGCATTGTACTTCGCCGAGGGTTCAGCCACTCCACCACCCAGGGAGGCTGGAGTAGGTCCCTCAGCAGCCTCCAGCGCCCGCTCCCCAGCCGGGTACGGAGGATAGGACACCGAGAGAGGTCGTACGCTTATTGACGACACCGGTAGCGAGGTCGAGTTCGGGGACGCGAGCCGCGAGGTGACGATGATGATAGACATGACGACCGCGAGTTCGTGATTTCTTGACACGCGGACCTCCGCAGTTTTATGGGTCCAAGCCTGATGAAGACCCCCATGATTTTATTCGGCAGATGCAGCGCTCATTGAGACTGGTCCGGGCTTCAGAGACCGAGTCCGTGAGCTTGCTTTGCACACGCATTACGAGATATTGCCCTAAATTGGTATGAGTCCCGGGGGCTATCCGGGGGGGAGGATGCTCCCCGACCCTACTGGGATGAGTTTGTGGCGCTTTCCTCCGCCACTTTTTACCACCGCAGCTGCGACGGGCGAGAGTTGACCGGTTCTTGCAGATAAAGCAGAGGGGTCGGAGTGTTCGTGAGTATAATTTGGAGTTCGACTCTCTGGCCCGATATGCGCCGACGATTGTAGCTGATATGGAGGATAGGATGCATCGATATGTGATGGGGTTGGACCCCTATTTGGTTGACGATTCTGCATGGCGATGGCGGCGCAGACTGGTATGGACATCGCCCGGCTACAGGCCTACGCGCAGGGCGTAGAGGATCGACATAAAGAGGATCAGTCCGGTAGGGAGTTTGACAGGAGACGGCCCAAGAGGGCTAGATCTGAGGGGTATTCCGGAGATTTTAGAGGCGGACAGCCTCAGCGACAGCCTGGTAGATTTCTTCCTCCGTCGGACCGCGGTACACAATCCGTTGGTAGACATTTTGATGGCGCGGGTCCGTCCGGAGTAGGCCGCAGTTCTGTGGCCTTGGATTCGCAGCGAGCACGGGGGTTCGATCGCCGAGGTTATCTTTGCCCCCGTTGCTCGGGCGTGGCCGGCACCATCCGGGAGTGCCGTGCGCCACGGCGCACGTTTTCGTGCGGCCGACAGGCACACATTATGAGGGAGTGCCCGTACGGGGCGGTTCGTGTTCGAGCCCCGGCCCTACTCGGTCGATTGCGGGCTCATCTTCTCCCTCGCAGCTACGCGCCCCATGGGGCGAGATGTGCCGCACCGGAGGTCGCGGCGAGGTCGCGGGGAGTTCATAGTTCCGGCGGTCCTTCGAACCGCGTATATGCTTTGACCAAATGCAGACCCGCAGCGTCGCCGCATGCGTGACCTGTGTATATTATTAACCTTTCTTCGAAAAGTATGTGCATTGATTTATCTGTATTCTATTGTACTACGTGATAAGGAAATTGCCATAAGTCTTTGAAGTATTGTAAAGGTAGTTTGACTCTGATCGCGAATCTGTATGCCACACCTCTGCGCCCCTGCTTTTGATGAAGCTCTGTCTACTATACCTCTGTGCTTTTGAATCTGATCATGTTTCTCGTCTATACCTCTCCGTAATATACCTCCGATATACCGTACGTCCGATTTCGATCATAATCCGTCCGATATACCTCTTTTATGGGTTCTCGATCAAGATCCAATATGGTTCGTCCGTCGTAAATCCGACCTAAGATGATACGAACGACCGAATACGGTGATATCGAAGAATGATGGAGAGAGTTGGAAAAGGAAAGCCCTTGCAAGTACTTCGATTAGGTGCAAGTAAGTAGTTGATAAGAGGACCTCCCCGACTTATCTTAATTTACCACGAGGTTGATTTAACATTCGAGGACGAATGTTTTAAAGGGGGGGAGGATGTTACATCCGGCATTTTTGCGTATTTGGAAAACTTGGAATTAACCTTGACTTGCAAGGGATGAGGTCAAGATTGAATTTTTCTTAGTATGTGTATGATGGTTATGGAAGTTTGAATGCGGAAACAATGGAGAAGGCCTAAGGGCAAAATGGGAATTTCGGAAATTTGTTTCGGGAATTGTAAAAACATGATGCATGAAGAATTGGGCTAAAAAAAAAAAGAATGAAAACTTGGCCCAAGGAAGTGGGGGTGGCCGGCCATGTTGAGGCCCAAGTCCACCAAAAATTAGTAAATTTTCCATGCCAAGCATGTGGTTAATTAAGGGAGTAAAATATATATGAGATTATCCATAGAAGATTCAAGAAAGAAAAAGAGAAAACCATTGAGAGCTCACAAGGAGACTCTCGGCCGAACAAGAGAGAAAAAAAAAAAAATCTCCAAGCCTTTTTGCTCCATCCAAAAATCTTGTTCTCCTTGAATTCTAGTAAGTTCAAGATGCTTGTCAACGTGGTATAATTAGTTTGGCGAGAAAGCGACGTTTGTGACGAGTGGAAGTTGGAAGAGAAGGTAAGGATTTCATGCTTTTACTATGTTATGGAAGATTTGGTTGTGTTGTAGTATGAAGAATTAGATAGAATTTATAAAAATATGGAAATCCCATGACTTGGCCGTGTGCATGCACGTGCTATGTAGTTAGGATTAGTTGATTTTTAGGTTATATTCTAGTTGTAGTTGTTGTGTATTCTATATCGGAAATAGAAGTTTGATGACTTTGGTTGAAGTTGTGAATGTGAAGTGTGGCCGTGTGGGTGTATTGTGTGTGTGGCCGTGTGGTACCATTGATGAAGGTAAGGTGACCATAATTTTATTTAGTGTATTAATTGTGTTGTTTAGAGTCTTGTGAAGAAAATGGAAGGCTAATGGTCTTAGTTAACATGAAGAATTGGTTGTTAAGTTGATGTCGGAAAGTATGTGGTTTCATTATTGTTTATGTAATTATGGGGATGAAATTGTAAGATGCAAACTATGATAGTTGTTAATGGAATTGAAAGGTAAAAATATGTCATGGAAGTTTACGTTGGAAGTTGGAAGTTTTGAACGAATTATGGTTTCGGTGGAATCTTTGTATAATTTGTGAAATAATGCGAAATGCTCCCGAATTGTATTTGAATGTTCTTGAATGAGTAAGTGAGTATGAAAACATTGACATTAGTTTGAAAATGTGAAGTTAGTTGGAAGTTGTTGCTTATGAAGAAAGAAGATTAATGATGTTAGTAAGTGAATTTAGTTGATAATTGTTGTTGTTGGTGTTGTTGTTGGCTTGTTGTTGTTGACATTTGAGCCGAGATAGATTCTCGGGGTGTCATATTTTTTAGGGGAGGTGTCGCGAAATTTCGGTAGACAAATATTAACCCAAGATTTGAATTCCAAGTCTCATGAATAGTAACCGGTAAAAGTGACCATTTGCAGATTTTTGACGAAACGGGATTGGAGTTTTGGTAAGCGAAAAGGCACGAAAGGTATGTAAAGTCTTCCCTTCATTCTTTGGCATGTTCTAAACGTACTAGGCTCGAACGCGAGCCTTAGACAAGACTCGTCTCTTGAAACCCGAGATTGAAATTAACCCCATTTCCTTCAAATACAACGTAATTGAACTAGTTTCTTTACAAATTGTCATCCAAGTGATTTGTATGTATGCAACTTTCGCAAATGGACTCGAATCGTCCCAAAACTATCACGAATGATTCCACAAGGGTTATGATTCATAATTTGAGTTCGCCACCTCGATTCACCCGAGGTGGGCCCATAGAGTCCGAGACCTCTTACTATGGTTTTAAATTGATTTATGCTTACACAAAATGCTTAAAGGAATATTGTGATCATTGTACCGTTGTCAAATGATAAATACGCCGAATCTATGATATTATGATATGTGTTATGATCCCGGAAATATAATTCGATGCAAGTTGTCGTGCCATCCCCAAAAAGGGCATACGTATACTATAATTGTCATCCGACTTCCTTGAAGTGATATGTCATTTGAAATGTCCCTTTTGTGAAAGAATGATTAATCCGAATATTCCGTGAGCCCCGATATATTTGCCACGTACGGACAATATCAAAACTTCGTTCGTCATAATCCGTCACGTCATCCGAAAGGTATGTACTATGACTTATTGGTTGATCCGTCCGTTGAGTCCGGACTTATATGTACGTGTTTCGCATTACTCGTTCGGTGCAAGTTATGATATGCCTTTTCACCGAGCCCGGGCCAGACATGTTCTCGTGCGCACTTCTCTCGTATATTCACCGAGTCCCTCGTACTTGCGGGCCGGACACGTTATTTGTTTGTGATTATGATGCGAGGATACGGGATGGTGGCCGTGATGGCTCATGACTATTATTCACCGAGACCCGCAGTAGAGGGCCGGGACACGTTATGTATACATGATGTATGATTCTGACATGCATGATTCCATATTACCGAGTCCCTTAATAAAGGGCCGGGACACGTTGTCTGTATATATAAAATATGATTTTGTTATGCATGATTTCACCTACCGAGTCCCTATCGTAGGACCGGACACGACATATGTTCATATGATATTACATGATTTGATATGCATTACTTATCTTTTGGCACTATGTTTTCTCGAGGTCTCGACAAGGTATTACCTTTTGTACTTCAGATTCTAACCATAGCTTCGTCTGTTATGCTTCTGTATCCCTGCCTTTGATTATGATTATATTTGTTGCCTTTCCGCTTTACATACTCGGTACACTTCCGTACTGACCCCCTGTTCTTCGGGGGCTGCGCTACATGCCCGCAGGCGACGCACCGCGTGATACGCCACCGTAGGACACCCGTTCGTCGTTTGGGGTCGCTCCCGATCCGAGCTTGTACTTTTGGTATATACTTCTGCTGTCATACATTCTGTACATGTACTTATTTGGGTACGGCGGGGCCCTGTCCCGTCTTCTGATTCCGTTATGTTAGAGGCCTGTAGACATGCATGTGGGTTATGGCTATGTCTGTACAGTATATGTATATGTGATATGTTCTGGGAGGTTCCCCCGCCATGGCAGCCTTGCCGGCTCGCCTGTATATGTGTATGTGAATATGTTGGCTCTGTATGGCCTTGTTGGTATTTTCTGTGTGCAGGTTAATTTTGGTTAGTAAGAAAAACAGAGGAAACTCTGCCCAAATTATCCCAGATATTTGAGTCATTATTTTGGGCTTTTGGTGCGTACGGGTGCCCAGGTCGGGCGCTAGTCACGGCCTACGGGGTTGGGTCGTGACACACAAGGTTTGGAAGTCAAACGAAGCAACGGGAGTAATTTCGAAAAAATGTGAGTTATACGACCACTTATACGGCCCGTATAAGGGTCCGTATAACCTGTCCACAGAAGGGTCACTCACTGGTGGTATTATAAGGTCACTTATACGGACCGTATAAGTGTCCGTATAAACCATGTCAGGCAGCTTTTATTTTTTTATAAAAAAAGGACCCAAGTTCTAATTTCTCATTTCTCATTTTCTCCATCACTCTTGAAAACTCTAGAATATTCCATACACCATATTAACAAATATCCAAGAGAAATGAAAGATTAAACACCAAGAATTAGTAGAATCAAGTGTATGGGTGCTCACTAGGGTTGTGGAAGTCAAGGTTTCCTTTGGAATTGAAGTTGAGGTTTTCTCAAGTGAAGTATCTTCATCCAATAATCATTCCTATATAATTAAAGGTGAGTTTTACATCTATCTCATATTATTAAAAGTATTGAGTGGTTGAAAGACTTGGATTAGAGAAGAAATGTTACATCTCGGAAAATTTTCCGTTGGTGCATAGAGAATGGGCAAACGAAAAGCACGAAGTATATGGTGTTTCGATAAGTAAGAAATAGCATTTGATGATTCTAAATAAGAATTCAAAGACATTTGAAGTAGGTGACGAAAGTTGTCATGTGTCGGGCAAGATTTACGAGTATCGAATTAATGACGACTTAATGATGTTTTGGGGAAGAGTTATAGCGCCCCTTAGATTGTTAATGAAGTGTTAAACGAGTGTTAAGAATGTTCCATAAGGATTGGAGATTAAACGAAGTGACGAGAACAAGTTCAGTGGACTGATGGGTTATACGGATCGTACAATGTTATACGGACCGTATAATAGACCTCAGAACCATCACAGTGAAGATCCCTCACTGGTGTGATTATACGGTCAATTATACGGACCGTATAAATTTATATGGACCGTATAATGGTCACAGAGATGAGTGAATGAAAGGTCCATTTCACGGTCACTTATACGGACCGTATAAGTGTCCGTATAATGTCCCGACAGATCAGATTGCTGAGTTATTAAAAAGAGGACCAAGTTCATTATTTCATTTCCACATTTCACTCCTTCTCTCTAGAACTCTCTAGAACATTTCTCCCATACAAATTCAAGAGATATTAGTGATCATCTACATCAAACTAAGTGAATCAAGTGTAAGAAACCCATTAAAGTCCCTCCTAAACAAGAAATCCAAGTGAAGGTGAAACTAGGGTTTTGCTCAAGTGAAGTGTTTGCACCCAAGGTTCATTCCTACACCATCTAAGATAAGTTTTATGACATTTCCTTGTTGTTTAAGGTATTTTAAAGTTGAAACACTTGGATTATATAAGAAAATAGGAAATGGGTCATGAATGTGGGAATAGTGTCACTTTTGAGTAAATGTTTGGATTGAGTTATGATTCTTGATACATTATGATTATAATCATGTTATAAATGATATTGAGAACATGGAATAGACCTTGTATATGAATGAACGAAGTTGTGTGATATGACTATGAACATGGATGAATTGAAGTGAATTGAGAAGTAAGGATAATGTAGTTGAATAAAGGCTATTGTGATGATATTGTGAATATTATTATTGGTGTTTGGGAGTTGATATATGATATGGAGGAAGTCGTATAAATAAAGGAGATGTTGTCCAATTCTCCCTAGCTTTAGTCATGAATGTTAAGATATCAATTCTCTAATGTTAGTATGCACTCTAATGAAGGTAGAAACGTGAGCATTGAAGAAGAACGTGTAAGTGATAGAATAGTTGAACGAAAAGGTATGTAAGGCTAACCCTTATTTCATAAGGCATGGTTCTTTGTCCAATTATCTGTCCTTCTATGAGCCTACGATATTCTCCAATGATCCTATCTTTAAAAGCTACTAAGCTTATGATTCTCAATATGATACGATTGTACTAAGTTCCTTATATGACGAGTAATCCTTTAAGGATAGATGTGATGAACGATGATAGTAATAATGCTAAAGATGCTTATATATATGTGTGCCTATGTATGGCTATTATGAAACCCTGAGCTTATAGGGTCGGGTAGAATATAGTGAATATGTATAAATCTATATATGATGATGCACGCGCACCACTGCAGTTAGGTACGGATAACCCTGAGCCTTGGTGGGGCAGGTGTCTCGTATGACACCGAGCCTTGGTAGGGCTGTATGTGAAACACCGAACCTTCATGGTCGGGTATGCTATATAAATACTATGTATATGACATCAATATGAGTACGAATATGCTAAGTATATGTAAATGTTATGTAAAGGCTATGTATATGCAATATATATGATATGAACATGAGTATGAATGGAAATATGAATACGAATACGAAAATGGATACGAAAGGTAAATGAGTACGAATACGTATACGGATATGGATATGGACGGATGTAAACGGATACGCAATAGAAACGAAATGTCCCTGTGAAAGGCAAGTAAGTGCTATGACGATGATGCTATTATCTCCCATCTCATGCTATTTCATGTGTCTTCTATTATGCTTTCATATTGATGTTGATCATGCTTTACATACTCAGTACATTTTTCGTACTGACGTCCCTTTGTTTGTGGACGCTGCGTCATGCGCGCAGTGGCTAGGGAGACAGTCATCTTGATCCATAGCTTCATTATTCGTGACTACATAGCGGGGCTCCATTTCATTCGGAGCTGCAGCTTTTGGTATAGATTCTTTTGTGTCCATATTTATAGGCACGGCGGGGTCCTGTCCCGCCTATATGATATGACGTATTCTTCTTAGAGGCTCGTAAACATATGTATATAGGTAGATATGTTTGGCCTTGTCGGCCTATATTTTGGGATATTATTTTGATAGCCTCGTCGGCTTATGTACATTTATATGGGCATAGTTGTTATGATGATATAAATGTATTGTTGCCCAATGGTATTAATATGAACGACGAATGAGAATATGATTTAGCTACGTGGCTTACCTAGATGTGATGTGAAAGTATGTTAAGAGGTGCCCGGGTGGGTTAGCACTAGGTGCCCGTCGCGGCCCTCCGGTTGGGTCGTGACAAAAGTGGTATCGCAGAATTAATCGGTTTGTGTGTGTCTATGAGCCGTGTCTAGTAGAGTCTTGGTTATGGGAGTGTTGCGCGCCACACTTATAAACAAGAGGCTGTGGGCATTTTAGGAATGGATGACCTTCTTTCTTCATAAGAATCGTGCGATAGAGCTATGATATAAGAACTTCTTATTCCTTAATCGTGTGTTATGTATTTCAGAAATGCCTGTAAAGAGAAAGGCTACGTGCCCCCAAAAGGGCAAAACGGTGGCGTAAAAGCGGTGAAAGTGCACCGCCACCGGTAGTAGAGAAAGTGAGTCCCGCAGTGCGGCTCAATCTCGGTCCTCCCGTTCGACCTATATTAGAGAACGTAAGGGAGCCTCGCCCCCGGCCCAAAGACCACCGGTTCCTCCACCGGATGCTTCAGGACAAGATGTAAAAGAGGCCATTCATTTGTCGACTCAATTGGTTGTCGCCGTACTCAGCGGCAAAGTACAGGGCAAGGTGATAGGGCTGTTAGTGCAAGGGCCCGTGATTTCATTAGTTTGAACCCTTCAAAAGTCTTTAGATCAAAGCCGGATGAGGACCCTCAGAATTTCATCGATGGTATGTTGAGGACGCTTTAGTTGATACACGCTTCAGAGACCGAATCGGCGGAGTTAGCGTCCTATAGATTGAGAGATGTCGTAGTTCATTGGTACACGGTTTGGATGGCTTCACGGGGAGCCAATGCACCTCCTTCGGTATGGCAAGAGTTTGTAAATGCATTTCTCCGACATTATTTGCCTCCAGAAGTTCGGCGAGCTAGAGCCGACAAGTTCTTAAATTTGAGGCAAGGGAGCATGAGTGTGCTTTAGAGTATAGTCTCCGCTTCAATTCTTTGGCTAGGTATGCTTCGGCCATGGTAGCGGATATGCGTGATCGAGTGCACCGATTTGTAAAAGGCCTAGGGCCACACTTGATGGATAGGTGCTTGACTGCGTCCCTTCAGGACAACATGGATATCTGACGTATTCAGGCCCATGCTCAAAATTTAGAAGAAACCTGTCACGACCCAACCCCGTAGGTCATGACTAGTGCCCGAATTGGGCACCCAAACACATTCATAAATCCGAGTCGCAAACAGATGGCTTATACAGACACAAATATCAAACGCTGTCTCAGATTATATCAAATTGACGCAAACACATCTCAAACACAGCCATATATATATCAGAAGCCGGCGAGGCTATCAAATGGCGCAACGGCCCAAAACATATACAAATGCAAGCCGACGAGGCTGCCACGGCGAATGGGATCGCCCCGTAACATATAACATACAAACACAATTGTACGTAATGGGAATAACCCACATACATGTCCACGTACCTCTAAATAGACAAACGGAATCATAAGACGGACAGGCCCCGCCGTACCCCGAACAAATATATACAAATGCAACGAACGAATATATACCAAAATGTGGCTCCGGAATAAGGGGAGCACTCCAAACGGCAGAAGAGGGTGTCCTAAATAGGTGGATCACTAGATGTAGGCCAAGACTGGCGGCGGACATGAAACGCACTTCGAAGAAAGCGGGTCGCACGAGATATGTACTGAGTATGCAAAGCAGAAAATGTAATATACAAATCTGAGTCGTAATCGAAATAGAGGTACAGAAAAGAAATGCATTTCCAAAATATCAAAATGTTTACTTTAAAAATACGAATCACGCATAAGTGGCACGGAAAATATGGTCGCCCGCTTGTCGATGGCGCCATAACATAGCATAACACCGTAAAGTTTCAAATCTCCGTATCCCCGTCACATATCATACACGGATAACGCCATACACAAGATAACACCAAATATAAGCGGAACCCGCCCTCGAGTGAGGGGCTCGTGAACCATAATCACAAGATAACACCGGAGTATAACAAAGTGCGCACGACAAACGGAACCGGCCCGGGACTAGGCGAAAGATATAATAGAATGCACGAACGGAGTCGTGAGTAACCATATGCATAAAATCATTATCATAGACTCAAATGATAAGTAAAATGACCATACTTAAAATCGGGATATTAGTCATATCATATTTTGTCAAAAGTCATCAGAATTACAAAAGAAGAGTCGCGGGGCCCACGGACGGGTGTTGACCCGAGTCGGGCCCGCCTATGAAAAACATACTTATCATACATCATACAATCACCTACGAGCATATCGAGGAAGTCCGAGCCTTTCTGTGAAAGATATGAGCGTTCGTAGTTACGGAACTTTTTTTTTTAAGGCCAAACTTTTTATGCAAAAGTTGAAAATCAAATATTTCAAAGACATAAAAGCCAATATTTCATCATATCAACATACGAATTCCAAGAGACGAATAAGAGTCATAAACATGCTCGGATTGCAAGAATTGAATTTTCTCGAAGCTCGTGTCATAGCCTACTTGAAGCTAAGGCATGCCAAAAGAAGAAAGGATTAGGCT
>NW_026714576.1:0-22964 GCF_029784015.1 Lycium ferocissimum | reverse complement strand
CAATTCCACAATAGGCTAGGGTTTCCAAAGATGAAAACTAGCGGGTTGATCGCTCCAACGACACTTCCGCGCTACTTAGGGACCTCAAAATAGTGGGTTTACATCAAGGAAATAATTTTGGAAGAGCTTGAAATGGGAGTTTATTTTTTTGGCTCCCTTGGCCGAGAGCTTCTTGCTCTTCAACTTCTTGTTCTCTTATTTTTTCTAAGTGTTGAAGTGTAAATGAAGACTAGTGGTCATCTTTTGCCATTATATGAAGTGTACAATTTCCCTTGGCCCACACCATGTGTTGCACCAATTAAAATTGTCTGCATACTGCGCGGGCTAACACCCACACTTACACTACCAACCATAGAACATGGATGACTTTTTCAACTTTCAATTTTATCACTTTTGGTCCCAAATTCTCCTAATTATTCCATACCAACAAATTCATGAACAACTTATGTCTTAAAATAAAATCGAAGGTCAAAAGTCCCGACCTTATATCCCGGAATAGTTTTGGTCCTTAACTTATCATAATTAATCCAGATTATTCCAATGCACCAAATACGGGTTCTAACAAACACGACGTTAGAATCACGTTACCGGCGATCGGAAACATATATGTGTGTGTATTGTTGCTGCTCGCTAATGACTTGCTGCTCATTATTTTTGTCACGTTAATTTATCCATTTCTTCAACAATGGAAATATTTCGTTGCAATACGTACTGCTTGCTGTTTGCCCTTCCTTTTCATTACAAGATATTCATTACTTAGGTGGGATATTCAATTATGATGATAAGAGATATTGAAGTATGTGATTCTATTCAACAAAAACGTTGCTGCCTTATCCTTGAGACCACAATTCAAAAAAAAAAAAATCAAAGGGTTCTTAAGGTGGCTTTTATATTCACACGTGTAATACTATAAGCTCATCTTAAGCTTTGTCATCACAATTCTATTTACAAGATTATATGCTGCCCGTTGTTGCCACATGTCACCCACATTGTTTGGTCCACCTAACTTATCTATTTATCTTAATTTAATACTTATTTTCCACTACAAACCCCAATTTAACCAATTATACACATAATTAATTTCTTGATCTCAATTCACTTAAACTGTGATCACCTTTAACATACTCCATATACCCCCATTACCATGAATATAATATAATACTAGTCCATAGCCTCATTTTCCATACATAAAATATTATTTGCAATAATCGTCGTCACACTTGTTAAGTCCTAAATTATTTCGGGACCTCATCCTTGTATACACCGAGTTCTTGATTTTCATGCTTGAATGTGACTAAATCTTCCAACCTCGAGTAAATTTTCTCATGTTGGACGTCATTCAATTTCCTAGTCCAAAAATACGTATATTATAGCTTGGACCACATTTTATTCAAATAAATTTCAAACCTCGACGAAACTTATTTCCTTCGATTTTTTTAACTTCTACTATTTACAACACGTCTGTACCATCACTCTAACCACCTATAAGCTTGGGGGATAACCTCATTTCCATTACTAATGTCATTTAACTCGCACGCTTTCCAACGCATGCACGGGATGTAACATCCTTCCCCCCTTTAGAACATTTATCCTCGAATGTTAAATTTGTCCTGTATAAGTATGCTGGTTATGGTGATCTCACGACGAATCAATTGTAACTCGAACTCATCTATCATGCTGTGCCTCTCTTTACTTAATACCATTCTCCACCTAACGTCAATCATTATTGAATTTCCAAAGAAATTGGTCTTAATTTAGCTACTTTTGTAACAGTGTAGAATAGGAGTTGTCCTTCCCTTGGGTAGGTTTACCATCGCATATTGGTTCCTCTTGTTCTGTCTTCTAATTTTTATAGGTCTACTTCCACTCTTTATTTAGGTCACATAGTCCGCACCATAACTCCTTCTTAGAGTCATCATTTTAATCCCCTGACATGCACTATCTATAATATTCCCTTTGAATAGTTGAAAACGAGTTTCCTTCTTAGTAATGACTCTCGGTTGCAATACTTGACACCTCAGAATATCCTTTCAAGAGATATAAGTGAGTCCCTTTCCTGATATGACCCTCCTTGATACTCGGACTCGTCAATCTTTTTTCTTGCTCAATAATGGTATTAAGTCTCACATGGTTTGCAAATCTCTCCCACTTCCTTTCTTCCATATGACTATGATAATGGTATTGATTCACATCTGTAGGGTCTAGGTAAATTCAATTCGAGATATCCTGTCGTAGGTGTCCCTCGTCGACTTATTAAAGGCTTCACAATTTTTGAGAATTTCATAATCCTCACGTAAAAACATTGGAACTTCGCTATAACCACAATGATACAAAAATGAAAGTTCCAAGGCGTAATATCCTTCTGGTAAAACCCTTTTTATTCAATGATCCCCTCGGATTCGTAAGTAATCTAACACACCCCAGGGCTATCGTAGGAAACATATAACATATACTTATATCATATTCCGGATAATTGTCCTATTTATCCTTAATGATAATTCCAACTCAACATTTCGACTCAATTTACCATATACTTTCCCTCAACTAACCCGGAGTGTCATAAACACACTATTCTTGCTTACCTCTTATGTCACACCCCGATCTTACTAGGGTGTGATGGGCACCTGACCCCATATTCGGAGCCGAGCGAACCCTCGGACTCTTATTACACACATATTCTCTTTGGATTCTTAAATCAAATGAAAGCAAAATACATAGT
Source organism: Lycium ferocissimum (assembly GCF_029784015.1). Classification (NCBI taxonomy): domain Eukaryota; kingdom Viridiplantae; phylum Streptophyta; class Magnoliopsida; order Solanales; family Solanaceae; genus Lycium; species Lycium ferocissimum. The sequence goes on along the minus strand of NW_026714576.1, from coordinate 20,245 downwards.
AAAATTTTCAAAATCTTTTCGTCGTTTCTCAAATTAAACACAGTCTGTAAACATAAGGGCTCTGTAACATAATGTATAATAAAAACACATCAACTAGTGGAACCCTTTTTAAAGCTGACACTCTAGACCCACGACTCTGTCTGCAAAGTCTCTAACTTCGAACAAACTGCACAACACATATAATCTGACTCGGCAGCACTCCAGGTACAAATGGAGTCTACCAACTCCGCTGGAACGTCAACTTCGCAATAGCTCTTACTTTTGTCGAGTGTACTGCGGCATGAAACGCACGCCTACGAAAAAAGGGGCGTCGACGAGCAATGTCCGAGTATGTAAGGCATAAACAATAACATAGTAGGGATATAAATATGAATAGTAACCATATGGAAACTTAGAACATGTCATGAGAAAAGAAGAGTAACTTTGTACATGTAAATGCCGCCTAGTATGAGGCCACGCATGCTTATCCTTTCCTTTGAAAACATTTCTTTTTCGTATACATATGAAAATAGAACATATCATATCATAGCGCCGAATACGTCGGCTCCCCCATGTATCCCGCGTCCGAGCATCCCGCATCCGGGATGATAACGCCAGCTGACCAGGTGGCAATGCGTCTTATAGCGCGACATGTCTCCCTTCCCCATATCCCTCATATCATATACATATCATATACATATATCATATAAGCATGCAGGAGAGCCCAAAGAAAATCATGTATCTATCGGAGTGACGTAAGGTCGGTAGCCTCCGATTACTGTATGAAATAATCATGGGCGCTTTGTCTCACTTTGAAGGAACAATTATAAAGCGAGACTATCAATCAAGGATAACATCACGGGAAAACATAAAACAACGGTCATAACATATCATTTCATATACTTTGAAACCTTTAAAATAGTCATTATCCAAAAATAGCTTAACATTTCATATCGTCGTATTCATGGTAAGAACATATCCTTGACATATTCGTCCTAGTCATTTTCTCATATCTAGCATCATCATTGTCAACATAAAATCATAGTCGTTGTTTTGGTCATAAAAACGTTCAAAAATCGTAAAACTTGGATTTTGGAGAAAATTGGATATTTTGGAAAACATTCATAAACTTTTAGGAAGGAAAATCATGCTTTGAAATCATAACTTCTAACTTTTGAAAATAGGGACGTTATGGGAGCATTCATAAAATCGCAACGTGTGATTCATGCCATAGAAGGAAAAGGGACGAGCCTTAACATACCTGTCTCACGACCAACTAGTTACGCTTAATTGTCCAAGCTCGCTACCGCTATTCTACATTGAAGAAAATTGATGCAAACATTAGATTCATTACTATGCACACTTGTCTTGACTTTTCAAATAAATTCACTTATGGTCTACGAAATTTCGGCAAATCTCCCCGTAAATACACCATCCCCGAGAATCTAACTCGGCCAATTTCAATCAACCACAATCCGGGAATTCAACCCGGCCAAACTATCAACAATACCAATACTTATTCTAGTAACACTTCAATATTCCATTCAATCTAGTTTAATTCAATTCAATTCCTATAATCCTTCAACAATTTAATCAACGTACTACCTTATCCGAAACCTTCAAATTCAACACCAACCATACATTTCATTATCATTCATATACGTTAACTTCAACAACACCCTTCATTCTACATCACATAATCCATAATGACAACAACTAAAACGTCAAATAACATCAATTTACCATAACTTACCAAAACACCTACTATTCGGCCACAACCACTCCTTACATATTTTGATGCATTTTTCATCCATCTTTACACATTACAATAATGACATAACATGCTATATAAAATTTATTCATTCTTCTATGCACACAACACATACATACGACCAAACTTGGCATGCACACTTCCACATATTTTCATTCATTTCTTTGGCATTACCATAACAACTAGATTACTAATTAAAATTAATTCCTCACTTCTACACACACTACTATATTCGGCCACCCTACTACATCCATATTTTTCCACGAATTTCATCCACTTTCACAAGCTACAACATACATAATCACCCATAACATATACGAAAAGGATTAAACCTTACCTCCCTTTTTTTTTCCTTGATTCTTCACTTAACTAGAACTTGTAACTTGTATGAATATGTGTCTTTCTTGCTCCAGCAACTACACCACCTTGCTAGGGACCTTATTTGCTCTAAATTCAAGAAGAAAATGATTTTTTTCTCCATCAACTTTCCATGGCTCATTTTTAAGAGCCATGGCCGAAACCCCTATGCTCTCTTTTTCTTATTTTTTTCTTTCTTTCTCCCTAATTGTCTTGAATTAAAAGATGACTTATCATATATATATATAGAGCTACAAGCATGTGAGGGGCACATGCCCTTCTCTCCATATTTTTCTAGAAATGTCATTCTTTTTCCTTGAATTTTTCTTTGAATTGGTCAAAGAAGACTAATTGTCTTCTTAGGCAAACTTTAGTCCATATGTTTCCATCACATGGCCAATATGCCCTTTTTGGAACCTTCATGAACCTTGTGTGAAATTACCGTTTTGCCCCTCGACTTTCCTCAATATTACCATTTTGCCCCTAGCCTTCCACATTATTTTCATCGGCCATTTTGCAAATTTCTCTTTTTACCCTTGGCCTCTCCCAACATTTCCATACTACCAATGTTCATAAATAATATTCATAACCAACTTGTACATTAAAATAATTTTGGAAATAATCTTGCCTTTAACTTCTCGCAATTATCCCGAATTATCCGAACGTACGAAATACGGGCTATAACATCCTCTCTTTAGAACATTCGTCCTCGAATGTTCAATTGATCTTATAGAGTGTCATAATACTTTGGGATGGTCCCTTTTCCAATCGTTTCTCTCTTTATACCCATTTCTTATCCCTTACTTTATTTCTTTTACCATCGAACTCTGCTCAAGAACACGAGTCTTCATTCAATGCCATAAGTTTCCTGATCTCTACACCAACTCGTTCCTCCTTCCTTCATGTATTCACCCTATAGGCCGATATGCTTTAACCTCGGCTCCAGCTAATGAGTTCCCTTCATTTGGACTTGAAGCCCATAATACATCCTCTCCCCTTTAGGGGGTTCCTTATATGCCAAAGGATTTTACGAAGTCTTTACTATACCTTATTCCTCGTCTCCTTCCCAACTGACCAACATACGAAAAATTCTAATCCTAAGTTTTTCTTTTACTTTCTGCCTATGTCATCATTTTGTCCCCTTTTTCCAACCCTTTCGCCCATTATTCGTCCTTTCACTTGCTTAACTCACTTGCCCATAGTTCCTCTTTGGATCGCGCGTCCGCATCGTACGTCCATATTTTGCAAGTGTTTTGCTACTTTTGTTCTTAGCACAGAATCCCTACAATTTTCGCTCTCCTTCACCCTTATTCATCGGTCTTTTACTATATTTGTGATGCCTATAGTGACGGTCTCTTAGTGCACGCTCCTCCATTTTATTTTTTATTTCCGCTAAGATCAAATCCCTCGTACCTCACATGAATTCTTATTCCACACCTTCAACTACCACTCCAATGTCGACCCCCCTTACTCTTTATATACCTTTCCATACCGAAGTCTCACAATATCGTCACTAAACTCAGCTATCCTTCTCTTACTCACATTTCGTCGCGATTACTATTCCTTTAGCCTCACTTATTGCAATTAGTTCTCAAATTCCATATATTTCTTTCCGTCTTCTTTTAACACACTCTATCCCCTTTCACATGCTTACTTCGAGTCCCTTTCTAAATAGCCTCGTGTTTTGCCGGTAATTTTCAAATAACCATCGAGGTTTCTTACCTTTCTCTTTCTTCCGTCACTTTGATCCCTTCATGTTCCATCTACTCCCTCTCTTTCTTTTTCCAACTATCGTCACATTAGAATTTCCAATCTCAACCTATAGTAGAATAATAACAAACTCTTTGCAACACTTGTATCACTTACTCTTGATGTCTCTCTAACTTCGGACCCTTACTCGATTGATACTTTTATACCGTAGCTTCGATATCATATGTCCACCGATACAATCATATATTGATATCACACCTTCATATATATATATATATATAATTACTATCAACTAACCCACCAAATACTTCCAAACACCGTTCAAGCCTATCCTATTTCTAGGGCCGTGACGCACTTCTCTCTTCACCGAGCAAGTCCGCTCGTCCCGCGCGTCCTCTTATGGTCTCCAACCATTCCATATGCTCTAGTTTCCTTAGGCTACCCTAACTTCTCATTTGTCTCTTAAGTCAACATATAGAATTTCTTGCATACTTCAACACCCATCCCGAAATTGCTCCACCGAGCACGCTTAACCTCGAAACTTTCATAATCCGGTGCTTAATGCTGCTATAATCGCGTCCGCTCTCTCACATGACCTTTATTACATGTTCGGGAGTAAGTATAGTCTTACCGATTCTCAAACATTTCCGTAACACGTCCTTTCTTTTTGTATACCATTTTACCCTTTTTACTTCAAATGTTCACTTCCCACTCGTGTGTACGACTATTTCCGTCCAGCCCCGCATTCAGGGTAGTGATCGCACCTTCATCGCCATGTCAAATCCATAACCTTTCCGAAACGTCGCATCTGATAACAATAACGTTTATCGTATTTTTGCGCTTCTTTTCTTAGACGTGCCCATTAATTCCGTTTATTATTTTCACTATTTAAATATGCACACAAAGAAATTTAGCAATACCTCTAGTATGTGTATACGACACATTCTTACCGCATATATCCAACATCAATACTCGTCCGTAACTTTCCGTATCGCTTCTCACTTTCTTCCGTCGTAGGTAAAGCCTCAGACAGAGATTCCATTTTCTAGGACTTGGCTCTATCGCACGATCATAGGATAGAAAGAAGGTCAATCTCAGATGCCTGCCTCTCGTTTATAAACGTGGGCTCGCTCACACCCATATATTGTTTCCGGACAATTTATTTCCCCGTCGGACCGACCTGCTCGATATCACTTTGTCACACCCCGATCTTACCAAAAGTGACGGGCACCCGACCCCATTCTTCTTAGCCGAGCGAACCCTGACTCTTATTACACACATATTCTCTTTGGATTCTTAAATCAAATGAAAGCAAAATACATAGTAAAATTTTCAAAATTTTTTCGTCGTTTCTCAAATTAAACACAAATCCGTAAACATAAGGGCTCAGAACATAATGTATAATAAAAACACATCAACTAGTGGAACCCTTTTTAAAGCCGACATTCTAGACCCACGACTCGTCTAAAGTCTCTAACTTCGAACAAATCGCACAAAGACATATAATCCGATGAAGACCTAGAATGAGTAATATGCCGGGAACGTCTAGTCATCAGCTCTTACTTGTCCGATGTGGGTGGAAACGATGTCGACAAAAAGGGGCGTTAGTACGAGCAATGTACCGATATGTAAGGCATAAACAATAACATAGTAAGGATATAAATATGAATAGTCTCCCATGGAAACTTAGAACATGTCATGAGAAAGAATATTACATAATCCGCTACTCACGCATGCTTATCCTTTCCTTGAAAACATTTCTTTTTCGTATACATATGAAAATAGAACATATCATATCATAGCGCTCGAATACGCAGCTCTCCCATGTATCCCGCATCCGATCATCCCGCGTCCGGACGATAACGCCAGTCCATGGCAATGCGTCTTATAGCGCGACATGTCTCCTTCCCCATATCACCCATATCATATACATATCATATACATATATCATATAAAGCATGCAGAGAGCCCAAAGAAAATCATGTGTATCTATCGGAGTGACGTAAGGTCGGTAGCCTCGATTACCGTATGAAATAATCGATGGGCGCTTTGTCTCACTTTGAAGGAACAATTATAAAGTGAGACTATCAATCAAGGATAACATCACGGGAAAACATAAAACAAAACGGTCATAACATATCATTTCATATACTTTAAACCTTTAAAATAGTCATTATCAAAAAATAGCTTAACATTTCATATCGTCGTATTCATGGTAAGAACATATCCTTGACATATTCGTCCTAGTCATTTTCTCATATCTAGCATCATTGTCAACATAAAATCATAGTCGTTGTTTTGGTTATAAAACTTTAAAAATCGTAAAACTTGGATTTTGGAGAAAAAATGGATATTTTGGAAAACATTCATAAACTTTTAGAAGGAAAATCATGCTTTGAAATCAAACTTCTAACTTTTTGAAAATAGGGACGTTATGGGAGCATTCATAAAATCGCAACGTGTGATTCATGCCATAGAAGGAAAAGGGGACGAGCTCTTAACATACCGTTCACGACCAACTAGTTACGCTTAATTGTCCAAGCTTTGCCTCGCTACCAAGATTCTACATTCAAGAAAATTGATGCAACCATTAGATTCATTACTGCACACTTGTCTTGACTTTTCAAATAAATTCACTTATGGTCCGCCGAAATTTTGGTGATCTCCCGTAAATACACCATCCCCCAGAATCTAACTCGAATTTCAATCAAACCACAATCCGGGAATTCAACCCGCTAAACTATCAACAATACCAACACTTATTCCAGCAACACTTCAATATTCCATTCAATCTAGTTCAATTCAATTCCTATAATCCTTCAACAATTTAATCAACGTACTACCTTATCCGAAACCTTCAAATTCAACACCAACCATACATTTCATTATCATTCATATACATTAACTTCAACAACACCCTTCATTCTACATCACATAATCCATAATGATAACAACTAAAACGTCAAATAACATCAATTTACCATAACTTTCCAAAACACCTACTATTCGGCCACAACCACTCTTATATATTTTCATGCATTTTTCATCCATTTTTACACATTACAATAATGACATAACATGCTATATAAAATTTATTCATTCTTCTATGCACACAACACATACATACGACCAAACTTGGCATGCACACTTCCACATATTTTCATTCATTTCTTTGGCATTACCATAACAACTAGATTACTAATTAAAATTAATTCTTCACTTCTACACACACTACTATATTCGGCCACCCTACTACATCCATATTTTTCCACGAATTTCATCCACTTTCACAAGCTACAACATACATAATCATCCATAACATATACGAAAAGGATTAAACCTTACCTCCCTTTTTTTTTCCTTGATTCTTCACTTAACTAGAACTTGTAACTTGTATGAATATGTGTCTTTCTTGCTCCACAACTACACCACCCTAGGACCTTCTATTTTCTCTAAATGCAAGAAGAAAATGATTTTTTTCTCCATCAACTTTCCATTCATTTTTAAGAGCCATGGACCAAACCCCTAATGGTTATTTTTTTCTTTCTTTCTCCCTAATTTTCTTGAATTAAAAGATGACTTATCATATATATATATATAGAGCTACAAGCATATGAGGGGCACATGCCCTTCTCTCCATTTTTTTCTAGAAATGTCATTCTTTGTCCTTGAATTTTTCTTTGAATTGGTCAAAGAAGACTAATTGTCTTCTTAGGCAAACTTTAGTCCATATGTTTCCATCACATGGCCAATATTCCCTTTTTGGAACCTTCATGAACCTTGTGTGAAATTACCGTTTTGCCCCTCGACTTTCCTCAATATTACCATTTTGCCCCTAGCCTTCCACATTATTTTCATCTACCATTTTGCAAATTTCTCTTTTTACCCTTGGCCTCTCCCAACATTTCCATACTACCAATGTTCATAAATAATATTCATAACCAACTTGTACATTAAAATAATTTTGGAAATAATCTTGCCTTTAACTTCTCGCAATTATCCCGAATTATCCGAACGTACGAAATACGGGCTATAACATCTTACTCCTCTTTTTAAGTACTCAATTGGTTTCATTCTCCACATGTAAATACTTACAGGTTACATAACCGTTCTCGTGTGATTCGTGTATGAACATCTTATCTTATTCATAAACCTCCCTCCCTTTGGTTCGTTCTATTTTATAACAAAACTCTTTTGTCTATCTGTTGTAACTTATCTCATCATACTCTTTTCTTTCCTTTATTTGTCCCTTGATAATCAAATCTTATATTCTACTATAGAAAACTTTATGTCCCTTCTTATTTGTCGCTTATAAATCGCAATATCATTAACAAACGACTCTACTATTAGTTTCTTTGCCTCTATTCCGGTATAGCATCGCTACCCTTTGCAATATTCCTTGAGTTATTTGCTGTCAATGTCATGTTGTTCAAGGTCTTCACGAATGATTCCCAGTACAGTCTCAGATACCCGCTCGATTCTTCTTCATTTATTAACTAGCTATTAGATTTATTTCTGCATAGCTCTCACCTTTTGTTTTAGAGTGTATATCTGTCATATCTTAGGATTCATCGTTTCAATCTCTGCACTTGTATTTTCCTTACTCGCTTCCCCTCTTTAATGGTCTTAATTATACCATTCTAAAATCCGTTTCCTCACTTCCAATCTTGAATTCATGTATCCCTTTCCTCAATTCCCTTATTATACTGAATCATATTCATGCCGTTTCCCATAATTTATAGCTATAGTAATTCATGTATGAAGTCTTAACATACTCATCTTGCAATTTTGTGATCAAGTAATACAATTAACATAGCAATCCAAACAAGGATGTATTTTACTTAGCTCAACCGTTAGTTATGAGTCAATGTCTACTTACATTGTTCCAACTAACAACTTCTGTCCCATAGGGATACTCGAAATAGTAGTATGTCTAGCTATACACCATCCATGTAATGTCACTTATCCCATTTTTCGATATTCAGAGTTCACTTATAGTGTCTTCTTTCCCTTTTCTTCCTATCTCAAGGTATTCCCCTCTTTCCCGTAATCGACTTATAGTAACCGTAAATGCATTTTCCCTTAAACCCGCTATCTTCGTTTTCAAGGATCTAAGTCTCATGCACAACTAATACCCCTTATGCCTCATACTCTTTTACTCTTGCCTTGCTTTATCGCTTTATCGCTTTATCGTCAAACGGTAAACTCATAACTCATGGCCACATTTTTCTTTCCAACTTATTATTTTATATACTTTACTCGTTCTGTCTTGGTATAGGATATTCGTAAGAGATGCATCTTCCTTTTCTCATAATACGACTACTTCTTAAGCGCGCATACTTCACATATTTCCTTTTCTTTCTATACCCATACTTATTCCTTTACATTCTTTCCTCCCCAATTTATCTTATTACCTCCCGTTTTATAATCAATCCTTCATTCCTTGCACAAGTAACCCTATTCTTAACTCAGTACTGCCTTGTCCTTTAGAATATATTACTTCTATACAATCCATTCTTCGCTTCCAAAGCTTATTCTGTTCATTCTGATCATCCCCTATCATCCTTATTATGCTGATCCTTTTCCTAACAATCATTCTATTTTGTTATTCATCTTTCCATAGTCTTGGTCTTTTACATCCAACCAAAGATATCACTCGTGATCTCGATTATACAAATCACAAATTGTTACAACTTTGCCATATCACTTTTCTCTGATTTCTTTTTCAAGTTGACTTCCTTTTTCCTTTTGCTTGCTATCATTTCTATTATTGCGAAACTTCTATGCTGGACTTTCCCCTAACAAGGTCTTATAAGCTTTCTTATCTACTGCCCCATGGCTCGCTTATTAGTTTCGCACTTGCATTCACTCTTTATTCATATAGAGCATGGCACATCTTTAGTCATTTCCTCGCTATACTTTACTTACTTTGTATTACAGTTTTTGCTACGTTCTAATTATATCATGATCATAATCAACACCATAGAGTTCCACTTCTTGATCTCATTCGCAATCCTGCTTATAAAATAGAACAAACCTCGTGAAGTAAGCATACTTAACCTGTTACTCTTTCTGATCAGCCCTATTACACTTACCACATAAGTTGTCTTACCAATATATTCACGTTCGTTATAACCCTTCGTATTGCATACCTCTGTCTCAGTCATGCTGTTACTTTATTTTGCTAATAGACTTGTCGTATTTTACTTGTGCTTATCCATCCAATTAATACTTCAATGTCACACTCTATTGGAGTTACCCTTTCTCTTCTATGTCAAGCTTTAGTACTACCCGTCTCCCTAATTTACTCTAGCATTTATCTTTACCATATCAATGTCAATCTTATAGTTACCGTTACTATCAATGAAACAACATTTAACTCATCTCTTGTAGTTGTCAATGATACTCCTAACTTAATCCCGTCCTGCCATTACTTTTTTCACCACATCTTTTCCCGTTAGGACATATTACAAGCTTATATCTTATCTTATTTAAATTCTAGGAAAATTTCGGCAGAGTTTCCTCTATATTTCTTACTATCCAAAACCTGCACGCAGCAAATACCAACAATGCCTCACAGGGCTAATATATATACACGACATATCTCAGCCACACAGGGCTCCCAATTTCAAGTAAAAGTACAAAGATGTCGAAACTTACCTCATATATCACACCTCGAGATGTACCTGATCCTTTAGCGTTCTGCCCTGTTATACCTTCCTATTTACTTTCCCTTCCATTCTTCAGCTTTACATTTCAATAATACCTCAATATTCTTACCTTACCCGACATACATCTTTCGTGCCGTTGCTTACCTTTGCACTGATTCATTCAATTTGTTTAGTTCACAAACTTATAACTGAACTTATCATCAAGAGATACATTTAATCAATTCCTCTGTAGTACGAACACTGACTTACCTCTATGACAACTAATCCATTATCATATAAATACATATTCTGATAACGTAGCCTCAACAAAGCGGCTTACCTCTGTAACTTCCAATATCATCACTCACTTTCTTCTGTTGATATCGTTCTTCTGCTGAAATCAAGGGTTAGTATAAGGAATCTCATTTCCTATGGCCTGGCTCCATCGCACGATCTTAGATATGAAAGAAGAGTAACCATCCTAAATGCCCTGTAGCCTTCTGTTTATAAATGTGGCGCGCAACACACCATAAACAAGACTCTACTAGACACGACTTTGCAGACAACCCCTAGGACAAACTGCTCTGATACCACTTTGTCACACCCCAATCCCATCAGGGCATGATGGGCACCCAGCTCTTACTTAGAGCTGAGCGAACCCTCTGGCATTCAAATAATAAAACTGGACACATAATTTTTTTTTGAAAATATAATAAAGTACTTTCAGTCAAACCATAGAAATTTGCGAACGATACTCAATTAATCAAAAACCAAGTAAGTCAAATTGACATATCGTCCTACATGGACGCCTTACTCAACACATGACATCTTAACATACTAACCATAGGACATTGTCTGCAAAGTCTCTAATAGTAAACACCTGAATCATATGAGTCGGGACAGGGCCCTCGACTGTTACGTCCGGCATTTTTGCGCATTTGGAGAAACTTTGGGAGGTTCGGAATAATTTTTGTTTGTAAGAAATAAGGCCCCATTTGGATTTTACTAGCATAAATATGTCGGCTAGGGAAACATTGGTGCGGAATTATCAAAGGAGGTTAAGGGCAAAATTGGAATCTTGAAAATTAGTTTCGGAAATTACGAAACGTGATTCATAACCAATTGGGCTCAAAAAAAAAAGGAAGAATCAAGGCCCAATAGAGAGGCTTGGCCGGCCATGGTTCATGAAAAAATAGTCCAAGCCCATGAATTTGTCATGTGATTAGTCATGTGACTAATTATATAAAGAGAGAGCTAATCTTCAAGAAAGTTCAAGAAATAAAAAAAAAACTTGAGAGCTCCATGGATAAGGCCATTCGGCCGAACTACTTGAAAAAAAAAAAAGAAATTCCAAGTCCTTTAGTTTTCATCCAAAAATCTCATCCTTCTTGAATTCTTGACAAGTGCAAGACGCTCTTTAACGTGGTATAATTAGTTTGGCGAAAGAACCACGTTTGCGGAAAGTTGAAAATTTCAAGAAAGAGGTAAGAATCTTGTTCTTTTATATTATGGAAGATTTAGAGATGTTATAATGATTGGAATGGAATGAGAATTATGGAAATTGTGTTGTGTGTGCATGGGCGTGTGTGTGTGTGAAGAGGGCATGTGGCCGTGTGCATATATGTTGTATAGTTATGGCGAGTTGAATTGTGTGCTATGTTCTAGTTGTGGTTGTGGTGAAATTTGTATTAGAAATGAAGTTGAATGAAGTTGAGGGAAGTTGGAAATGTGGAATATGGCCGTGTAGTGCAAGCAAGTGAATTGGAAATGAATTAATTTTCATTTAGTTGTTAGTTGTGTTGTTGTGATGTTTGTGATGAAAAGAAAGGTTCAATGAACCAAGTTGGTGTTGAAGTTGGTTGTATGTTGTGATGAGAAATTCATGTGATTTTTATATAGTTTATATAATTATGGAAGTAAGATTTTAGATGTGAATTATGATTATGGATGATGGAATTGGAAAATGAAAATATGTTAGGAATATGTATGTTGAAGAAAAGAGGTTTTGAAATGAATTATGGTTTGATGGAAATTTTGTATATTTTGTGAAATCATGAGAAGTGTGTCCGAATTGTGTTTGAATAACCTTGAGTGGGTAAATGAATGTGAGAATAATGATATTAATTTGATATTGTGAAGTTGGAATGAAAAGTGTCGTCGTATGTGAAAAGAAGGACTACTTATATTATAATACGTTTCATGACAATTGTTAATGCTATTGATGTTGTTGTTGGGTTGTTGTTGGTTGTTTTGAGCCGAGTTGAATCTCGGGGGTGTCACATTTATAGGGGAGGTGCTGCCGAAGTTTCGGTAGACAAGTATAAAACCAAGGATGAAATGTTAACTCTCATGAATAGTAACTGGTAAAGATGACCATTTGCAGATTTTTGACGAAACGGGATTGGAGATTAAGCGAGCATAAGACGTCCGTAAGGTATGTAACGCTTACCTATCCTTCATATGGCATGTCCTAGGCCTGCTAGGCCGAAAACGGAACCTCGGACTAATTCTCGCTCCTAGAAATGCGAGTTTGCTTTTGGTTACTATTCATTCGAAAAGTTAACTGAATCAAAATGTTTGCCTTTGGATATAAAAATGCATAAACCTTTGTATCTTCCGCAAATGAATCCAAATGGCTCCGAAACTTTCACGGACAACTTTATGAAGCCTAATGTTTGTAAATTGTGTTCGTCGCCTCGGCCTGACCGAGGTGGGCCCGCAAGTCCCGAGGCTTCCCTTATCTGGTTTGTCTGACTCCTTTCTGTATGATATAAAAAGAGGTGTTTGCCTATGACTCTAAGGTCCGTTCGAAATGTCTTACTATGTTATTTGAACGCTCATCGCTATGAGCGCTACTATGTCTTTTCCGAGAATAACTTACGATACGTTTTTCGAAAAATTGATAACTAAAAGTCTGCAACCTTTGTACACTAAATTCCGATTTATTCGATACTCGCTCGAGCTTTTTGATACTAATGTATTTGTATATGAAATTATGTGTCGACTTTTGGAGTTTACTTTAATTTGCATATGATTTCTGCACTACTCTGCTCGTGCCGACTATTATGGCTTCGTTCGCCGGTACCCGGGCCGGTTTTGTGATCGTGCGCCCTATGACATATTCGGCAGTATGATGTGTTACGGTTTCCGAGACCTCGCCATAGGGCCGGTTACCGTCTATGGTGTTATGATGTGATATGGCCTCTGTTATGTTTGATGATGTGATGTGTGTGACATTATGATCCGTTCGGAGTCGTACGGAGATTTGAAAACTTCGAGGCGATGTCTTTTGTGGCACCGCGTCGGGGTGACCACGTTCCTGAGCCTTATGCACGATTTTTATTTGCATTCTGCACATTTGCATTTCGCACAGGTTTGGGTCTGCTACTTCTGTATTTGTTCTGTTTCTTTTGACTCCAGTTTTGATTTGGATTACTGTACCTTCTGCTTTACATACTCAGTACTTTTTCCGTACTGACCCCCTTTCTGTGGGGGCTGCTGTTATAGCCCGTATTTCGTACGTCCGGACATAGCGAGACAATGGTGAGAAATTAAGGTCAAGACTATGTTCTGAAGTCATTTTAGGGTACGAGTTGTTAGGAATATTATTTGTGAACATTGGAGGTATGGAAATATTGAGAAAGGCTAAGGGTAAAAAGGAAAATTTGTAAAGTGGCATCATGGGAATAATGTGGAAGGCTAGGGGTGAAATGGTAATTTCACACAAAAGTTCAAGAAAAATTTTAAAAAGGGCCAAAGCTTGCATGAGAAGACAAAAGGGGTCATCTTTATTAATTTTCAAGAAAGTTCTAGAGAAGGGCCATGTGAAGAATATATGGACCAAAGTGTACATGGCAAGACTTAGCTAAGTCATCTCTTATTTTAAGGAAAATTCAAGAAAAGAAAAGAAAATTCTAGAGAAATGGAGGAAAGGGGAATTATGTGTCTATATCCATATTTTGAGGGACTTATTTATAAATATGGAAAGGTGGTGGAATATATATATATATATATATAAGTTCATCTTTTAATTCAAGATGAATTGGAGAGAAAGACTTGAAAAAAAGAGAAGAGAAAGAACAAGAAGGGCCAATTCGGCCATGAAGGAGGAGAAAGAGAAGATCAAAAATCTTGCCCAAAAATTTTTGTCTCATGGTATTTCTACTAATTCAAAGATGCTCTCCAACATGGTATAATTGTTGAAGCAAGAGAATTACTCTTTGGTGCAAAACTCCAACCTTAGCTAAGTTGAGAAGTTGTGAAGAAAAGGTAAGAATTCATCTCCTTGTTATGTTATGAATGGTTTGGTATGTTGTAGTATGTGGAAAGAATGAAATTTATAAGAAAATATGGAATGTTGTGTGTAGCCGTGTATATGTAGCATGATATAGAAGTGACAAACTAATTTATTTAGCATGTTTGGAGTATGTATTATAGATGGTTTGTGCGTGTTTGGTATGTAGAAATGAATGGACTTCATGGAAATTTTGCATGTTAAGGGCTAGGCCGTGTGGGGGCTGTTTGGGGTGAAATATAATGAACTCATTTTATATGGTATTTTGGTCATTGATTGTGGTAGATTATGTGGTGAAAATGAAGGTTGATGACTCCAATGGAAATTATAATTGTTGTGGGCTGATTTGGAGCATAACGCAATTTTAATATAGTCACTTGAGGGATGAAAATGATGTTGGCAACTTATGGAATTGTTGATATAGTTTATGAGTTTGAAAGAAATAAATGTATTGTTGAATGTTCTTATTGAATTGGAAGGTGTTGGGTAAAGTAGTATGTTGATTGAATCATTTTGGAAGTCATATGAATTGAATCAATATGAGTTGAATGTTGCTAGTAAAATTGTTGGCATTGTTGTTGTTGTTGTGGCCGAGTTCCATTCTCGGGTTGTTGTTGTTGAAATGGGCCGAGTTAGAATCTCGGGATGGCGCATTTACGGGGAAATGCTGCCGAAATTTTGGTAGGCAAGTGTTATTTTGAGAATTCACCTTTAGATGCTCAAGTTAACATTTGGTAAATGTGACCAATATGTAGATTACGGCGAACTTGAGCTTGAATTTGGAGGAGCGTAAGAAGTGGAAAAAGGTATGTAAGACTTTATTTCCTTTCTTTGGCATGTCTTAGACGTGTAGGCTTGATTTCGCGCCTCGGGGACTTTCCTAACTCTAGAAATCAGGTTGAAATTTCCTACTATTCACTCAGTAGAATTGAACCCAAAGCTCACGAATAGTGAAAGGAAGGTCTAAACCCCCTAGAACTTGCAAGAATAAGACTCGATTACCCTAAGACTCCCCTAAGTAATATCACGGAACGTATTACACGTAAGTTGTGTACGCCGCCTCATTCGACCGAGGCGGGCCCACTATTCCCGGATTCCCTCTTATTGTTTCATTAAGTTTATTTCCGTACTATAGTCAATGAAGGTTTTTGATCGTCATTCCGACTACAAAACAATAACTATTTTAATTTAACCCTTGATCCCAAAGCGTGATTTTTCTTCCTAAAAGTTTACAAATGTTTTCCAAAATATTCGTTTTTCTTCAAAAACCAAGTTTTACAATATTGAAAGCCTTAAAGACTAAGACAACGATTATGGTTCTATGATGATAATGATGATGCTAGAGGTGAGAAAAAGTATGATGATCGTTTTCCTAAGATTCCCAAGTACACGAAATCTTTCTTGTGACCCTATTCTACGTTGTTCATGATGTTGCTTTTCATTGATAGTCTCGCCTTAAAATACTCGTTCCTTCAAGGTGAGACAAAGCGATTCCGGTCAATCCATAATGTAATCGGAGGTTACCGACCTTACGTCACTCCGATAGACACACGACTTTCCTTGGGCTCCCGCATGCCGTTTATATAATAATGTATATAATACCCGATATTGACGAATGTATTTGTGTGCACCGTATATGTGGGGAATGGGGAGGGCAACCGTGTCCACCCGATTCAGCTGCTTATCATCCCGGACGCGGGATGCCCGGACGCGGGATTTATGGGAGAGCCGTACGCGGCGTCTGTTCTGTGATATATATTCATATATAATATGATATACTTGGGACACTGTTGGGGAGGGGGGTGGGAGAGCCGATGAAATCGGCGTCTGTAACTGTGGAAAAAAAAGAAGTACCGTTTTCCGAAAAGTATCTGTTTTCTATATACAAAAAAAAAAAAAACACCGTGTTCAGAAAAAGGAAAAAGCTAGGCATGCATGGCCTCCGCCCTGAGTGGCACTCACAGGTACAGGTTACTCCTTTATCCCATGACACTGTCTATGTTTTCATACAAACATTACTTCCGCACAAAAGTTTCGCTTTATACATGATATGCTCTACAAGCTTTTTACTATGTCATATCGTTCGTCTTTACATACTCGACATTGTTTGTACCGACCCCTCTTCTTCGGGGTCGTTCATGCCGCGTTGTACACCCGCACGGATCGAAGTTAACATAGAAGATGTTCCAAATGGTTGGCAAGCTCCATTTGGCCCTCGGAGCGTAGCCGAGTCGTGTACACGTGCCGTGATTTCGATTACGGCTTAGAGACTTTGCGACAGAGTCGTGGGTTGTGGGAGCGGCCGCATTATGACATGAGTTTTGTATAGCTACATATTTTAATTGATTTAAAGACAATGAGAGAGTCTTATTATATAAGAGTAATCTTATTAAATACGTTTGCTTTAAAGTTTCAAAAAAAAAAAAATTTCAAGACATGGTAAGAGTCGGCCGGTTCGCTCGACTCCGGCTACGGGTCGGGTGCCCATCACACCCCGTAGATCGGGGTGTGACAAAGTGGTATCGGAGCGGTGTCGGTCTAAGGGATGTCCGCAAAGTCGTGTCCGGCGCAGTCCCGTTTATAGGTGTGAAGCCGGCCACATTTATAAACAGAGGCCGCGGGGGGCATTTAGGAAATGTTGACCTTCTTTTCCGTCTTAGATCGTGCGATAGAGCCAAGTCATAGGAAGAAGAAATTCCTTATGTAAGCCTCCCGTACGATGAAAGAAGCGGCGAAAGAGAATACCGCGAATAAGAAAAACATGAGACGTGGGCCGGAAAGGTTATGGGTCCCGCATGGCGGCGAAGGCGTGATCGCTACCCTCGAGGATCCGGAAGCCCAGATAGGAGATAGCCATACATACAAAGTGGGGAGGTGAATGCCGAGGGTCAAAAAGGGCAAAATAGTAATTGAAGAGAAAAGGACGTGTTACGAAAATGTCTCGAGACTGTAAGATTTCGATTTGCCCCGAGCATGTAATAAAGGTCATGTGGCGGAGTGGACGCGATTATATCGTTAAGGCATCAAATTTCAAGAAAGTTTCAAGGTTAAGCGTGCTCGTGGGAGCAATTCCATGATGGGTGACCCCGGGAAGTTTACAAGAAATTCAACATATTTAGACATATGAGACAATGAGAAGTTGAGTTAGCCTAAGGGAAACTCGAGCATATGGGATGGATGGAGACTATCGAAGACGCGTAGGACGAGGCGCTAGCTTGGTGAAGGGGCGGAAAGTGTATTGCATAAAGGAATCGGGATAGGCTTGAATAGCATATGGAAGTACATTGTGGACCAGTGGATAGTATATATATAGATGAGAATGCGTACGAAATTCGAAAGGGAAAGTGAGTGAGTAGATGGAAAATAAAGGGATCAAAGTACCGGAAAAAGGTGAAAAGTAAGGAGTTCTCGATATGTCAGGCACGAAGTTAGAAGGAAGATGAGAGGCAAGGTATAAACGGAGACTTTATAGAAGGACTGTTGGTATAAGGAGCCCCTTAAAGGGGGGAGATCATATTAGAAAGGGATCGCCATATTTTCAAGTACTAGAAAAGGAAACCTATGACACGAAGAAGGAACTCATGAAAGGCCAAATGGTTTCATTATGACAAGATAAGGCGGACGATAAGAGACGGGCGTAAAGGAAAGAGCAGCTATAAAACGGACCCCCCCCCCCCGAAGTATTACAAGACCTTGTAGGATCAGGATTGAACATTCGAGGACGAATGTTCTAAAGGGGGGGAGGATGTTATAGCCCGTATTTCGTACGTCCGGACATAGCGAGACAATGGTGAGAAATTAAGGTCAAGACTATGTTCAAGTCATTTTAGGTACGAGTTGTTAGGAATATTATTTGCGAACATTGGAGGTATGGAAATATTGAGAAAGGCTAAGGGTAAAAAGGAAAATTTGTAAAGTGGCATCATGGGAATAATGTGGAAGGCTAGGGGTGAAATGGTAATTTCACACAAAAGTTCAAGAAAAATTTTAAAAAGGGCCAAAGCTTGCATGAGAAGACAAAAGGGGTCATCTTTATTAATTTTCAAGAAAGTTCTAGAGAAGGGCCATGTGAAGAATATATGGACCAAAGTGTACATGGCAAGACTTAGCTAAGTCATCTCTTATTTTAAGGAAAATTCAAGAAAAGAAAAGAAAATTCTAGAGAAATGGAGGAAAGGGGAATTATGTGTCTATATCCATATTTTGAGGGACTTATTTATAAATATGGAAAGGTGGTGGAATATATATGTTATATCCCGTGTTTTCGCATATTTGGAAAATGTTGAAATAATTGTGACTTGTGTGTTATAAGGCAATATTTTGATCTTTGCTAATATGACTATGTTGTTTGTGAAATTATTGGTGTAAGACATCGGAGAAGGCCGGGGGTAAAATTGGAATTTCGGAAATTTGTTTCGGGAATTTCAAAACGGGATTTTTAATGAATTGGGCCAAGAAAAAATTGAACAAAAATTTGAGGCCCAATCATAGGGGTGGCCGGCCATATTGCTTGGCCCAAACCCAAGTTAAGTTGTCATGTGCTTACCATGTGACAACTTAATGAAGGGTGTATTATATATATACACATGGCTAACTTTAGAACATTCAAGAAAATCATTCAACACAAAAAAAAATTGAGAGACCAAGTTGAAGGGCCATTCGGCCGAAACTCAAAGAAAAAAAAAAAAAATTCTTCTAGCCTTGTTGCTAATCCAAAAATCTTGACCTTCCCATATTTGTAGAGTACGCGAGACGCTCTCCAACTTGATATAATTGGTTTGGCGGAAGAGCGACGTTTGCGGCAAATTGAAAATTCAAGAAAAGGTATGAATTTCATGTTTTATGTTATGGAATAAGTGTATATGTTATAATGATAGAAATTAGACGAGAATTATGGAAGTATGGTGTGCGTGTGCGTGGCATGTGTGTGTGTGAAGGCCATGTTTGGCCGTGAGCTAGGTGGGAGTGGAAGGAAATGAATTCAAGTTCAATTAGTTTGTTAGTTATGTTGTTGTGATCTTAGTAGTGTAAATAAAGGTTTAATGACTTGAATTGGCGTTGGGATTGCTTGTATGTAATTATGGGCATTTATGAAATTTTTGCATGATTTTACATAATGATGAGAATAAGGTTCCAAATGTGGATTATGATTGTTGTTGATGAGTTTGGAAGAAAGACAATGTGATTTGGAAGCTTTGTTATGTTTATGGAAGAGTTGGAGGAAATATGGAAATTGGTGAAATGCTTGAAGTTATGTATGTCGTTTGGAACGTTATTGGAATATGTGTGAATAATATTGAATTAGTTAATGAATTTGAAAAATGTTGATATTAGTTGGCTAGTGTAAAGTTTGGATGAAAATTGTTGAATTGTGTAGAAGAAAGACCATTTGTGCCATAATGTAATTTGTAATGATTATTGATGTTGTTGGAAGTTGTTGATGTGTTTTGAGCCGAGTTAAGCCTCGGGATGTTATATATATAG
>NW_026714575.1:0-22274 GCF_029784015.1 Lycium ferocissimum | reverse complement strand
AAATATGTTCTTCCTCCAAGTTGGGCCAAAATTGCCCTTCATACTTTCTTCAAAGTTCCAACAAACTTAATTTCCTTAAATCACTTGTCCTCAAATCCTTCCATAGCTTATTATATGAACTTAAACCCTTATAACCATAAGATAAACACATAATCTCACATACCTACCGAAAGGTAGCTCGAATCTCAACATACGAAACTACGGGGTGTAACATCCTCCTCCCCCCCCCCCCTTAAAAACATTCGTCCTCGAATGTTAAACTCTTAGGGATCTCCATGGAAATTTCTACAGAGTTTCTCCTGTACTATATAATTACCAACCTGTGAAAAAGCAAGCTAAAGTACACAATACCACCCCCGCCACCATACGTAATAATAACTTTTTAACCACACATAACTAGTAATTATACCTGTATCCGCATAGGGTAGCTACTCCTGATCCTGGTGTCTAGTCAAAGAATATATGCGGTTTCGACTACCGCCAGAGCTAGACGCTACACCTCTACCTCTGCCTCTGCTAACTGGTGTCTGAGGGCATCATTCTAGGAAGCTTACCAAGGAAGCTGAAGCTGCTACTGATCCAGTGGGTTAAGCCATACCACCTCTGTCATTCATCCGGCAATCCCGCATATGGTGACCTAAAACCCCACATGCATAACACAAAACAGAGCCCCGACGATATCGTCTAGAGTGGGCTCTACCACACTGACTGCATCATGGAGAGGGCATCCTTATCTGTGCTAATTCTCTCCGGTGCTGAAAATCTGAAGCCCTCGAATTATTAACTAACTTAGAATAAGCCGGCCTCTCATAACGCAGCCTCCGAGATGGTGAAGGAATACTAGTAGCCGAAAGTGGGGACCTAAAACTACCCCCGATTTCCTCCAACTGACTAGAAGATCTACGTCTCTTCGGCTGGCCTTCATTCAAATCCTCAGACTGCCTTCCTTTCTGATCTTCTAGATTTTGAGTGTATGCCTGGATACGGGCGATTTCCATACCGTCAAGTAAAGAAGCTGTGGAACATTCATTAATCAAATGCGGCTTGAGCCCGCCACAAACTGGTGCACTCGGTATTCCATTTCTGCTACAATAGTGGGAGCATATCTAGCTAAGGAGTTAAACTGGAGACTTTACTCCCTCACATTTCTGTTCCCTTGCCTAAGAGTCAAGAATCTGTTTACTCTCGGCCGACGGATCTCTGGTGGCAAATAATGTTGAAGAAAGGCATCTACGAACTCCTGCCACACGGGTGGAGGTGCATTAGCTCCTCTGGAAGACATCAAAGCATTATACCAATACACAACCACATCTCGTAACCTGTAGGAAGCTAACTCTACTGACTCGATGTCTGAAGCATGCATCACTCGCAACGTCCTTAGCATTTCATCTATAAAATTCTATGGGTCCTCCTCCGGTTTTGACCCGAAGAACTCTAGAGGGGCCAAATTAAGAAATTCTCTAACCCTAGCACTAACGGCTCTGTCACCGTAATCTGCACCCTATCGCTGGGCCTGAGTGGCGACTATCTGAGTCAACAACTGAATAACATCTGATATCTCCAGACCCGAGGCATCAAGTAGGGGGACTGGTGGTGCTGGAGTTCCTGTATGCTCCTCTGGAGCGGTTGGGATATAAGAGGTCCGAGATGGAACTTCATTCTGGGACTCGCCTGCCTCTATATCTTCCGGCGGCTCCCGCTCAGTCCATCTTCCGGCCACTGCCTTACCCTTCTGCGCCGCTGTTGCATTTCTCTTCATAGGCATTACTGAAAGCATAACATATGATCAGGAAAAAGAGAATCCTCATAACATGGTTCTATCGCACGATCTAAGCTAGAAAAGAAAGGAAATCTTCCTAAATGCCTTGCACCCTTCTGTTTATAAGTGGAGTGCACTGCACACCATAAACAAGACTCTGCTAGACATGGCTTGCAGACAACCCTAGGACAGACATGCTCTGATACCACTTTGTGACACCCCAACCTTGTTTAGGCGTGACTGGCACCCGACATCTTACAGAAACCGAGCGAACTAACTTATAACTAGGGGTGAGCGTTCGGTTCTTTGGTTCGATTTTATCAAACTTCGGTTTGGCTATTTTGGTTTCAATTTTTTAAAGGCGGACACCGAACACCGAACCAAACTAGTTCGTTTCGGTTCTTTCATTTTGGTTTTTTGAAGTTTGGTTCGTTTCGATTTCGGTTTTTTCAATTTGAATTTTTTGATATGATATTAGAAGCGATTCCATTTACACTAATTCATATTCTCAAAAGCAACAAAACATAAAACTAACAAAATAAAATCAAAATCAAACAAACAGGATACACAAGAATAGAAAACCATAACCATAATATAGGATTACTAGGTGTTATATACATGCAGTAAGAATAATTAAGAAAATACATAAATGACATACATTAATCCTAAAGACACGACCTAATCACCTTTCTTTGTTAAGGATATTTGATTTTCTCAACTGAAGTGAAAAATTAGGGATACAAAAGCAAAAGAGAGCTTATTACAATTGGATTTTTTTTGGGCTTAAACTTAGTGGGTCTAGAATATTTTAATTTTTTTGGGTAATGTATAAATTTCGGTTCTTCAGTTCGGTTTCATCAAAGTTCATTTTCGCTATTTTGATTTTGGTTTTTTGAAGGTGAACACCAAATACCGAACCAAACTAATTCGGTTCAGTTCTTTCGATTTCTGTTTCTTGAAGTTCGGTTCGGTTCGGTCTGATTTTTTGATTTTTGGTATTTATGCCCAGCCCTACTTATAACTCTCATCCTCTATGTCTCAACGGTAAAATAAGATCGATGGGCTAAATACAAACATACTATCAGGCATAAGTATATAATACAATGGGCCCACGAAGCCGACATACCTATCGACAAAACATAACTAAGCTGTATACAAGAAACTGTCTGCAAAGCCTCTATGTACGTGACTGAAACATACAAGTCGGGACAGGGCCCCTGACATACCCGTAACACATAAAAATACATATACGAACTCACACTCGGTAATGCTCTAGAAAGAAGTGGAGCCCACCAATCAAAATTGGTACCTGAAAGCAGCCTACTGTGGAAGATCCTCGTCCTGTCCGACTATACCTGCGGGCATGAACGCAGCGTCCACAAGAAAGGTCGTCAGTATGAATAATATACGAAGTATGTAAAGCAAAAATATAATATAATCAACATATGCTACAAAGAAAGAGGATAAGAATCAACCTGGCACTTCTGACTTACCGATGAGAATCTAGTACGCATGTCTCTTAATACTCTCACATCTTTAACTACATCCGTGTACAATAGTGTGTCTCTAACTTACTTATCGTCTTGGTGCTAATTGCCCAACTGATCAGTGGTAACTGCCCGACTGGCCGTAGCACGGTGGTAACCGCCCGTTCGATTATCGCCCGACAGTAGAGCGCAACTGCCCGACTGATCAGTGGCAACTGCCCCACTGGTCGTACCACGGTGGTAATAACTGCCCAAGCAGCTGTAGCATGGTGGTAAATATATATCTGGCTAATCGGCCGTAACCCGGTGGTAACATCTGCCCGACTGGTCATAGACCAGTGGTAATTATAATCGACATCATAACTAACTTCTACAAGTAATCTCTATGCACTTCTCATGGTCATCATCTAACCCGTAAGGTCTACATAATCACATAAGACTTATGAGCATATCTCAGGCCATTGGTACTTCTTCCCGCTTGACTAGACTATAACCACATCCTAAGATACAATATAAACCTCTCTTCGAACATTAAATACCTCATTAGGGATCCTTTACTAGCACTCTATTCATGTTGGATAAAACATTCCTTAAGAACCTGTTCCCAAACTCATTGAATTACTATTATGGAACCATAATCATGAATACATCTCACCTCGAAGGAACAAAATCATAAGGTGAGATCAACATGAAGGAATAACATCAATAGCCATGAAACAAGCTCAATGGATATCACAAGAACATCGAGAACTGTAAGCTTTGGTACTTTTAGAAATGGGGTTATTGAGGATATCATGTATAGGTTCACAACAAAGGAATCATGCCTTTAGAAAGAAAGGGTTTAGCCTTAACATACCTAGAAGCTTACTTTTGGACTGTTACACCTCGAAAAAAATTTATGTCGTCATATGATAGATAGGCTAATGTAGGGTGAGACGGTTATGATGTTTCTATAAGTAAGAAAGGTTATTTAATGATCCTAGTTAAGATTTCAAAGATGTTGGAAGTGAGAGGAGAAAGTTCCTTTAGAAGGGAAAAGTATATGTGGTGTTTTGGAAAAGTTCCGTGAAGTACCGAGCTAATGTTGACTTAATGATGTCTTAAAGAAGAGTTTTAACTCTCCTTAGAATGATAATGAAGTGTTAAACAAGTGTCAAGAAGGTTCCATAAAGATTGGAGATCAAACGAAACGACGGAAACCATTTCAGGGAAGTGGAGTTATACGACCACTTATACGGTCCGTATAACTTTATACGGTCAGTAAGGGGTCCGTATAACCCCCAGCAGGGAGATTTTTTTCATGGTGGTGAACCACGGTCACTTATACGGACCGTATAAGTGTCCGTATAGTATCCGTCGGGCAGATTTTTAGTTGTTGTATAAATAGTTGCCTTGGTTCTTTTATTTCATTTTTCATCTTCTACAAGTATTGAGAGCTCAAAACCATTCTCTAAACTTATCCCCCCCCCCCCCCAATCCTAGATAAAGCAAAGATCAATAGACAAGAATCAAAGTGTTCATACGTTAGAAGGTTTCTTAGGGGTAGCTAGAGTCAAGAAAACTTTATAGATTGAAGCAAGAGTTTTTCTTCAAGTGAAGTATTTCCATCCAAGGGTTACTCCTACTCAATCAAAGGTAAGTTTTATGATCATTTCATGTTATTTGGACTATGGAGAGGTTGAAATACTTGGGTAGAAGAAGAAAGTAGAAAATAAGGTCTAAATGTAGCTTTTATGAAGTTTATGAGAAGTAATCTATATGTAGTCATGATTCTTAGTATGATATGAATATAATCTTTTTATGGAAGGTAATAATGGTGATGAAGAAGCATTATATGAAATGTGCTAAAATGGGTATGAAGTCGCTAGTATGAGTTGAACATGGGGGTGAATATTGGAGGCTTAGTGTAATGTGATTGCTTGATTGGATATTATGAGTGTATTATAGATGTTATTGTGGTTGTTGAGAGTTGTTTTGTGATATGGTGGAAGTTGAAGAAATAGGGGAAATGCTGCCTAATTTTCATTAGGCTATGAATTATTCTAGTTTGAATTTAAGAATATTGTTAAGGCTTAACCATGGCATGAATCCTTCTAAATGTAGATTATTCAAGCTTCCACGGTGAACGTTAGATAGTTGAGACGAAAGCTACGAAATGATTGTTAAGGCTTAACCAAGGCATGAATCCTCCAAATGATTCTATCTTCAAAGCTACAAAAGCTCATGATCCTCGATACTTTCATGATTCCATTGCATCCTTTATATAATAGTTGATCCTACAAGGATAGACGTAACAAAAAAGATAATGGTAATGACGTTGATGATGCTTATGGACCCTTATGTATACGTGTCTAAGTATGTATGACTATTACGTGACACCGAACTTATATAGCCGGGTATGATACCTAATGCGCGCACACCACTGTAGTTGGGACTGATACCACTGAGCCTTGGTAGGGCCAGGTATGTATAATCACCGAGCCTTGTCATAGCCGGGTATGTGAAACCACCGAGCCTTCATGGTCGGGTATGCTATGGATATGAATATGTATATGTTTGTATGTATGTACACGAGCACGTATTAGAAATGGAAGGTCCCTATGAAAGACAAGTAAGTAAGTAATGATGATGATGGCTTTATTATCTCCCGATTCTCCCATCTTATGCTATTTCTTATGCTATCTCTTACGCTCCTGTTATGATGTTGATTATGCTTTACATACTCAGTACAATATTCGTACTGACGTCCTTTTATTTGTGGACGCTGCGTCATGCCCGCAGGTGGCCAGGGAGACAGGCTTGATCCATAGCTTTCTTATTCAGGGACTACTTAGAGGAGCTCCATTTCATCCGGAGCTACAGCTTTTGGTATTATTCTTTTATGTACAGACATGGGCACGGCGAGGTCCTGTCCTGCCTATATGATGTTACCTGCTCTTTTTAGAGGCTCGTAGACAGTTGTATATGATTAGATGTCTTGAAGCCTTGTCGGCTTATAATTTGTATATCATTTTGATGGCCGCGTTGGCTTATGTATATTGATGTGGGCATAGTTGTTAATGATGGTATAGATGTGTTGTTGCCCAATGAGTTTAGCAATATTGATGTATAGCATTCATGAGTAAGCTATGTGGTCCACCTAGATGTGAATACGAATGTACGATAAGAGGTACCCGGGTGGGTTAGCACCGGGTGCCCGTCATGGCCCTCGGGTCGGGTCGTGACATTGACTTTACAACCTACCTCTTATCCTGTAATCTACATATAAAACCATTCATACTATTGTTAGGCTCACCATCATACACTTGTCTCAAGCCTTTAATTAAAATCCTTTTAGATTCTGCCAAAATTCGGGCAGCATCTCCCCTGTATATATGCCTAGCCTGAAATCACAATCCAACAACCAATAACAACAACAACAACACCAACAACATCAGCAACAATATTATCAATACCAATATATTTCATAAAACATCCCACATGATATTTTCCAAATTTCTCAACTCATAAATTCATTATCCGATCATTTAATAACTTTTCTTCCGTAACAAGCTTAAATTAATATTTATAAGGGAAGATTCATACCTTACTCCTGCTAGAACCGTAATATCTTCACTTTACACCTTGAATCCAAGCTAAGATTCAGCGCAACACGATATTATAATCACAACTATACGCTATCCAGGCCTAAATCCGGAGATTCCACTTGATTCGCGCTAAAATTTTATGGCGGAAGTTTGGAGAAGGTTCCAAAAGGTTGGGGATGGTTTCCAAAGGGTTATGGGATGAAAATAAGGGGTAAAACCCCTTTATATAATGTCTTAGAGTCGGTTTGCACTGACCTATTTTTTCTCTTACGCGCCACCTCGCGTTCGGGGCGCTTCCGCGCGTTCACCTTGGGGGGCCACCTTGCGTTCGCGCCTTGGGGGCGCGTTCCGCGCGCCCTCGGGGGCGCCGCGCCACCTGCGTTCAAACTCTAAATCGCGCGCGCCACGCTGGGCGCGTTCGCGCGCGCCCCTTGGGGCGCGCCGCGCCACCTTGGGCGCGGGGCGCGTTCCCACTGCGCGCGCGCGCGCACCGGGGCGCGCGCACCTTGGGGCGCGTTCGCGCCACCTTGGGGCGCGTTCGCGCCACCTTGGGGCGCGTTCGCGCCACCTTGGGGCGCGTTCGCGCCACCTTGGGGCGCGTTCGCGCCACCTTGGGGCGCGTTCGCGCCACCTTGGGGCGCGTTCGCGCAATGTAAATCCTCTGTTTGGACAGTCTGTCTTAAAATACTCATAACGTTTGATCCCGATGTACGATCAATGCACTGTTTTTTGCGTTGGAAACTATACTTCTTGAACTTCAATTTAGGCTTTTGCTTTGCTCCAAAACTCCTCATATACTCAAAGATATTCTTCCTCCAATTTGGGCCAAAATTGCTCTTCATACTTTCTCCAAAGTTCCAACAAACTTAATTTCCTTAAATCACTTGTCCTCCAATCCTTCCATAGCTTATTATATGAACTTAAACCCTCATAACCATAAGATAAACATATACTCGAATCTCAACATACGAAACTACGGGTTGTAACAGTTCTTTATTCTAGGCTATAAATCCCCGAATTATTGATTGGGTTAGCTTCATTAAGTGTCACACCCTAATTTCCGATAGGGCATGATGGGCACCCGACCCTTACTTAGGGCCGAGCGAACCCGCTGACTCTCGAATACACACAATCATACTGGGCCCGCAAAACATGTCAAAATGCGTAAGGAAAATTTTTTCGGAAAACAAACATGCCTTTCATCTTTTTCAAATCAAATAAAACCTGTAATCGTATAAAATCTGTAATATAAGGCACAACGATTTCCGCTTATATAGCCGCTTGCCAAACACATCGGTAGCGTAATGCATACAAACACACCGGCTTACATAGCCGCTTACAAAACAGACCCGACATATCATACACTCGACACCGTTCGCAAAGTCTCTACTAACATCTCGTATACCATACCGCACTCGGACTCGGCAGCATTCCGGAAGAAATGGAACTCGCCAATCCAGCTGGAACATCTTCTGCTAACATCACCTACTCATCCGTGGTTACCTGCGTGGCATGAAACGCAGCCCCCAAAGGAAGGGGGTCAGTACGAAATATGTACTGAGCCTGTAAAGCATAGCATACATCAAACGAGGTCCTAACCGAAGTAAGAAATACAGAAAGTAAGCACAATAACCGGAATACTAAAGGCTTATATCTGAAACACAAATCGTATCCGGCCCATAACGGGACTGAGTGACATACGCAAATAATCATCATACTCATACCATACACGTCATAACCTATCATACGAGATAACATTAACCGATGGGGGATTTGCCTAAACCAGTGTGGGATTTGCCTAGACCAATGTGGAATTTTGCATCATCATTGGGTTTGCCCCACCACTGGGTTTGCCCTACCATCGGGGAACAAACTCATCATATCATCATACATCGTCACATATCATATGCGGTCCAAAGTGGGACCCGGCGGACAGAACGTGGTCGCCACCCTATCTGGCGCCACAACACAGCATAACACCAGAAGTTTCAAATCTCCGTATCCCCATCACACATCATAACGCCAAACACAGCATAACACCAAATATAAACGGAACCCGGCCCTCTAGCGAGGGGCTCGGTGAACCGTAACACAGCATAACACCGGAGTATATCATAGTGCGCACGATCACATACCGGCCCGGGATCCGGTGAAAGAGGTAACAACAGAACGCACGAGCAGATCGTAAGTAACCATATGCATATCAGAAATCATCACAAACTCAACAGAATGATCAAAACGAACCCTCATTTTAAAAACCAAAACCATAGTCAAATCAAGTTTTCTTTCGAATCTCACTCGGGAACATATCAAACCGAACTTCAGAAACCATAGTTGCGTATCAAAATCATAGGCATAGAATCCTTATTTCCAACTCGACAGACAAATAAATAATCATGCCTGGGATCGGAAAAGTGGTAGTGTTAAGTCCCTTTTAAAAAAAAATAGGTCATTTAAAACCAACATAGGAAAGTCGCGGGACCCACGGACGAGCGTCAACCCAATCCGGGCCCGCCTATAAAAATTTAAGTCCTTACTCGTCATGAAATCATTTGCGAAGAAATCAAAGCGATCCGAGCTCTCTCTTGAAGGTTACGGTCGTTCGTAGTTTCGAAATCGTTTAGGAACATATTTCTTTTGAAAACAAAACTCTTTTGAAACAAAACTCTTTTGAAAATATAACTCTTTTGCAACCTTAGAAATTTAATCATACAAAAGACGTAAGGATCATAACTCGACCGCATTAAGGATATGAGTATCAAGAAACAAATAAGAATCGTTTACGGGCTCAAAGCAAGCCAATACCATTCATGAAAGTTACGAACATTTTTAGACATAAGATCTTTTTGGAGTAAAACCGTTTACACAACTTTTCAAACCCAATCATATCAAAGACATACGAACCACAGCCTGACCATACTAAGGATGCCAACATCAAAGCAATTATGAATCACAAACATACTCGAAACTTAAGAATGGAGTTACCCCGAGACACAAATCATGTCATACCTTAATCCCGTCTAAGACATGCCAAAAGAAAAGAAGGGTAAGCTTCACATACCTCACTTGCTTCCTAAGCTAATCCAAACGTAAGTCTCGTCTTCTCAAAATCTACAACAACATCAATAGGCATCGAATATTAGCCATAAGCGTCGAAGAATTCAATTCCAAGTCATTACTTTATTTACAGAAATTTTGGCAAAGACTTCCCCTGTAAATTCAACAACCCCGAGATTTCAACTCGGCCAAATTCATCAACAACAATACCAACAAACATTCTAACAACATCAACAAGTAATTTCAAATGCATTCTAACACTAACAAGTCATTTTCACGTACTTCGACAACATTCCAATTATATTCAATTCGACTACATATACCAAAACAACATTAACCATAATATTTCCAACTTCAAAATACTTCATAACATTCCATATGGTGTTTGTCCCATATTTCCATCACAACCATTTTATAACGATTTTTCACTCCCTTCTCCGTAAATAAACCAATATTAACACAAATAGAAAGAGATTCATACCTTTCCCTCGATAATAATGCTATATATTTACTCCTTCACCTTGAACTTAAGCCACAAAGCCTCAATACGCAGCTTTGAAGTCGCAACTATACGCCGTCCGGATCGAATTTGGGAATTATACCCGGTTTGGGCTAAAAGTTGGTGGTGGAAGGTTGGGGAATTTTCTAGAATATTTAGAAAGTTTTTGGTCTGATTTTTTGGCTGAAAATGAGGGGTTAAGCCCCTTTATATAGCTGCCCGAAGTCACTGTAGCAGTACTGTAGCAGCCGACCTACTGTAGCAGTCACTGTTCATCCGCGGAAATTATTTCGAGACCTAAAACTTTTATACACCGATCTCTTTATTTGCATACCTGGATATGTCCAAAACTCCATACAATCTGTAACTTATTCAACATCCCAAACTTTTTCTTATTCCAAATTTACCCTTAACACTCCATACCAATGAAAAGATGAATATGCAACTTGTGCATTAAAACAAAAACAAAACCGGAAATTAAAAGTCTTATCCACAACTTGTCGCAATCCAACTTAAAATATTTCAACGTGCAAAATACGGGATATAACATTAAGCATGGAATTGATGATTAGAAACTATTATTTCATGATTACTTCCTAATTTTTGGCTAATTTATGGAATTGGAAGTTAGGGTTCACAGCCAAATTTGAGGTTTTGCCTAGAATCCGAATTGAAGTGATTTTTTAGTTCTTGTAGATTATAGTTGATTTGAATTGATCACCTAGACCATTAATTTCATGTTGAGACCTATAGATTCCTAAATTCATCTTTTTAGTTCATAAACCCCTTTTCATAGGTTGAGATTTGGTTCTTGAATAGAAGTAAGGGTTGAATGATGTTTCTTCTTGATTCTAATTTCATAATTCGGATATGACTAGACTTCCATTATCACGAGGCTCAAAGGGAGGGAAATACTAAGGTTTGACTATTGGAGACTTTGTTGCTTAGCTCTCCAGCTAGGTTAGGGTTTACCTTATGGTGGGACTTCGATTAGCGAAGCGTATGTTTATATAATATTGTCGGAGAATGCATGTAAACCTTCGGGGTATGAAGTTTGGTTGGATATTGCCTTAGGTTGGGGCTTGTTATATGATTAGGGGCTAGCCACCCCGTTGCGTTATCGACTTATCTTGTTCTATTTACTTATTGGCTCGTTGTCACGTCGAGACATCGGATATTAGTGATTAGTGACATATCATGATTATGATATTGCGATACTTTACTTGATTTGGTATTGAGATGAGAATTATGATTCTGTTGTGGCTTATTGTGTAGCCTTATTATTGATATTACTTGTGTACCTTGCGCGGTACTATTTGGCATTGAATTGGTTGTCGATATTACATTGCATCATATTCGTACTCATTTTCATGATACATTGATATTGCATTGTTATGGTACTAAAGATGGAAAGTAAGAAGGAAATACTGATGTGTTGAAACACATTGTATATCGAGTCATCTTTGGAATCTGTACGGAATGACTAGTATGAGGCGTATAAGTAGGAATGGAGTCATCTCTGGGCTGTGTGCGGAGTGACTGTTACATGGACTTCGCGGGTCCCCCCATGGGTTGTGCTGCCTAGATGTTATGTTCCATCGATTGGAGTACATGTGTATGGTGCATATGCATTATATCCATCATTCATACATTATTGCATTTTATTGTACCTCTTGGTTTTCTATGATATGATTGTGATATACTGGTTCGGAATGGTTATACTGAGACTTGGCACAGTTGGGTTCAGATGCTATAACATAGGTGATGACTTATTGTGATATGATTGTGATATACTAGTTCGGAATGGTTATACTGAGACTTGACATAGTTGGGTTTTGTTGCTATAACATAGGTGATGACTTGTTGTGATATGATTGTGATATACTGGTTTGAAATGGTTATACTAAGACTTAGCATCGTTGGGTTTAGATGCTATAATATATGTGATGACTTGTTGTGATATGATTGTGATATTCTAGTTCGTATTGGTCATACTGAGACTTGGCACAGTTGGGTATAAATGCTATAACATCGGTGATGACTTGTACCTTTTTGTTTTATGTGTTTATCTTCCTTTGTTATCTTTATAGATGTTAGCTAGTCTTAGTCAGCCTATGCTACCTATTAGTACTTGTTGTTTGTACTGACTTGTACTTGCTGCATTTTTTTATGACTGCAGAGTACCAGGTTGGATCTACTTCTACCCCTCGTGGCTGATACTCGAGGTTTGCTGATTCGAGTCTCTTTAGGGTGAGCATGAGGACGTTCGCTGCCCTGAGACTCTTCTATTATTTATGTCTTGCTTTCCATTCTGAGACATGATTTGAGACTATTTATGTATTATTATTCAGACTTGTAGTACTTGGATTTAGATGCTCTTGTATGACTAGATCAGATACTGGGGCTGATTTCCTTTATTTCTACACTTATTTATATTATGGTGAGACTTACGTTATTCTATTTTCTTCCGCTTGATTTATGTTTTGTGATTGTTGGGATGAGGGTTCTCCTACCGAGGTGGGAAAGGTAGGTGCCCGCACGACTTAGTGAAAATGGATCGTGACACCGGTGCTCTTCTGGTGGCGGTGGTGTGGCTCCAGAGGCCTGAGAATTAGTCTCATTCAGAGGCTCAAGCTGCTCTACATTAGCGGGTGGCACCGGACTGGTGCCCTCTCCCTCAACAGCTCCCAACCTCGGAATACTCTCAGATGTTTGGTCCTAGACTCTTTAGGTGTCGGTGAGAATATAAACAAAACAAAGATTGGGAATGAACACTTACGACTCAGCTCTATCGCGCAATCTAGATCAAGAAGAAAGTAACCGTCTTAAATGCCCTGTAGCCTCCTATTTATAAGTGTAGTGCACAACATACCAATAAACAAGACTCTACTAGACAGTGTTGCAAACTCTTTAGGACAGATTTTCTCTGATACCAAGTTTGTCACACCCCAACCTTGGGGGGTGTGGCCGGCACCCAGCACCCGAAGATTCGAGCGAACCAACCATGGCATCTCTGACCTGTGACATGAACATGGGGCCAACAAGGCCGCTAAATGAAAATAATAAGAATTAATGTAAAAAATTGCAAGCAGAAGAAGCCCAATGATAATGTATATGTACCGACAAGGCCACATCAATAGTCACAACAGCTATCCAGGAGGCTGACAAGGCCAGATAAAACATATATACACTGACAGCTAGTCTTTAAGCCTCTAAGAGTAGAATACAGTGTCAACAAGTCAGGATAGGGCCCCAAAATACCCTAAAGCTATATATATGCATATGCATCTATACCGATATACTTAGAACCAGCAACTCCAAACAAGTGGAGTACGACACTCAACCGCTGACCTAGGTTTCCTACTGAGGAGGTGCACCGGCTTTGTCTATCAAAGACCATTTGTGGAATGAACACAGTGTACAAAAGATGCGTTAGTGCGAAATATGTACTAGGGCAGTAAGCATAAGCATAAAGAATGTAAATAACATGAGAGGGGATGTAGAGACAACCTGAAGATCCGATCAAGGCACCATAATCACAACATGAATATAAATATATGCTCGTAAAATCATTTCTCACTGTGGGGGCATATATCATATCATATAATAATAATAATAAACCCCTCTGTGGGGTGACTCATCATCTCAGCCCAACTGATCAATGGTGTGCACAGGTACGTGCCTACCCGGCCATAACTGGCATGGCTCGGGAAAGAAGAAAATCCATCTAGGTGCACATCTACGTGCCTACCCGACCGACTATAGCGCGGCTCATTAATGAAAATAAATACTTATATATAAGTGCTATGCAAGACTGACCTCAGAAGAAATTTCATAAGAAGAGTTAGAGTGACCTATCGTCATTACCCTCCGACTATCGTTATTGTCGCTACATTCTTCACAATTCAAATTGTAGAACAGAAAGTAATGAAACATAAGAGATACATGGCATGGGTTTCACATGGAGCAAGAGTTATCGTTGATTATCGCAAGATATAGTCGATGCAAGTGTTAGCAGAAAGAGTGAACCAAAGAAAGACTCGTCATCTTTGAGCAATAGGCAAAGGGAACAGGGGTGCGGGAATATCCTCCAAAACAAGCTATACATGAGAAGGAACATCTTTAATCTTTTTTTTTCGTTATGGAATGATACGACTTCACTTTAACAAGAACATTTCAACAAGGATTTTTTCTGAATTCTAGTCATGCCACAAATTATAGAGAAAGCCCTACATAACTTTTCAACAGAATTATGTACATTTCCTAGTCCCTCGAACGCCTTATGAATGATATCATACATAATACGAATGATTTGAGATCAAATTCAGGTTCATAGCTTATGGAAATCTTCATTTAGACATTTAATCGAGCAACTTATGAGCATGAGTCTCCTTTGTAGCTTAATTTTCCCATAAAACTCTACCATACTCTACTTCACTACTTCTACTCTTAAATATAATCCCATCCATATCACCCACAACTTCAAACAACACGTTAAAACTATACAAAACAACCCAACAATTAAGCTAAGTGCATGAGAGTTTCATAAGAATATAGAAGAGCTTGTTCTATGGGGTTTTCACCAATTTCTATGATTAATTACTTGCAAAAGCTCAAAGAGATTAAGAAGAAGTTGAAATATACCTTATTTGATGAAAAAAAGCTCCAAACTACAAGTTACTTAGAGGTGAGGTTTCCTTCCGAGAAGCGAAATAGCGAGAAAACATGATTCTATGATTGCCACATTATTCCTTATGTTAGAGTTGATTGATTAGCTCTTATGTTTGGTTAGGATTGATGAAGAAATGTTTAAGGGAGAATATTAGGGTTTTCTGTCTAGTTCATGGGAGCGTCTTTCTTGAGCGATTTAAGGATTGGCTCCATGATCACGGTGGATTGGGCTATAAACCGCCTAATGTAGTTCAACCTTCCCAAGAAACTCATGACCTCCTTCTTGGTTTTGGGCGGTGGTAATTCTTGAAACGCTTTGATTTTGGCAGGATCCAATTCAATGCCCCTGCGGCTGATTATGAATCCCAACAACTTTCCAGCAGGTACTCCGAACACGCACTTAGCAGGGTTCAGCTTCAGATTGAATTTACGAAGCCTTTAGAAGAACTTGCGTAAGTGTATGGTGTGTTCCGAGCTTTCTTTTAACTTTATGATGACATCGTCCACGTAGACTTTCGATCTCTTGATATATCATATCATGAAATAGGGTAGTCATAGCCTTCATGTATGTAGAGCTAGCATTTTTGAGTCCGGACGGCATTACCCTATAATGATAGACTCCCTAAGGGGTGATGAAGGCTGCCTTTTCAGCGTATTTCTCACTCATGAGTATTTGGTGGTACCAGGAGAAACAGTCTACAAATGCCTGAAGCTCGTGCTTGGCGCAGTTATCTATCAGGATGTGGATATTCGGGAGAGGAAAGCTATCCTTTCTGTTATATCCCGCATTTTGTACGTTGGGATACTTTTAAGTTGGTTGCGACAAGTTAAGAACAAGGCTAATTTTCGATTTCGTTTTAAGGTACAAGTCGCTTATGGTTTTGTTAGTATGGAATATTAAGAAATTTGGGGTTAAAAGTGAATTATGGAAGTTAGACATTTTATGAAGATTGGGGGCCAAAAGTGAAGTTTTGGAAACTTAAATTCATGAAAAAGAAGACCATGAGGCCATGCACATGACACGTGGGCCATAGGCCACATGTATGGAGTATATATACAAAGTATTAGATGACTTATTAAGTCATTCTCATCATTTTCATCTCTTGGAAATCTCTAGAAAATTGGAGAAAAGTTGAAAAGAAAAAAAAAAGGAAAAGAAAGAGAAGAGGCCGACCATGTGCCTTATATATATATATATATATATATATATATATATATATATATATATATATATATATATGTGAGTGATGACAAATATAAGACATAACTCATCATTTTTAGCCTTAGAAATTTCAAGAAATATGAAGAAAAAGAAGAAGGAGAGAACGGCCAAAGGGGGGCTGACCGAACTGCCCCTTTGAAGTTAATCATGGAAAAATTATTTTCCTTCTAGTTTTCTACTAATTAGAGAGTCCTCTACGACATGGAGTAGTTGTTGGAGCGAGAAAACCGTTCGTTGATACCATGAGTGAAGCCTAGCCGAGGAAGAACATGAATGGAGAAGGTATGGTTCAATCTCATTTTTCATGTCTCATGGATGATTTGTGCATGTGTTGATATGTAGAAATGAATGTAATACATGAAAACATGATGTTGAAGTTGTAGCCGTGTGGTGTAGTGTGGCCGTGAGAATGAAATGTTATGTTGAAGTGAAGAATTAAATTTATTTAGTATGTTTGAATTGTTGTGTTGTGAATTCTATGGTGCTAATGGAAGTTCAATGATTCAAAGCAAAGTTATAGTTGTTTGCGTCTTGTTATGGAACTTGTTATAGTTTAGTGAATTTATGGAAGTAATAGATTGTTAATGTAGTTCATGAATTCGGAAGGAAGGAAGTGTGTTGTGTTGTTTCTTGGAACTTGGAGGTTTCGGGTTTCACTATGTAGTGAATGGGCTGAATTGAATATGTTGTGAATTGTCCGAAATGTTCTTAAATCATGTTCAAATGGTTGCGGATGAGTAATTGAGTATGTGAGCATTGGTGTTGAATCGATCGTGTGTAGTTATTTAAATATGAATGAAATGTCGTCGAATTGTGTAGAAAGGAATTATTAATGATAGAATGCGTTTTGAATCACTTATGAATATTGTTATTATGATTGTTGGTATGGTTGTTGTTGATATTGGCCGAGTTGAATTCTCGGGGGTGTCGGATTTACAGGGGAGATGCTGCCCAAATTTCTGTAGACAAAATGATGGTTTGGAATTGAATCCTTTGATGCTTATGGCTAATGGTTGATTCTTAATGACGTTGTTGTAGATCATGAGAAGTTGAGACGCAAGTTCGGACTAGCTTAGGAAGCGGCTAAGGTATGTAAAGCTACTCTATCTCTCTTTGGCATGTCTTAGAGTAAATAAGCTATGACACGCTGCTCGAGGTAATTCTACTCTGGTGATCCGAGCATGTCCATGATTCTTGGCTCTCTCTTGATATTCGTATTCTTAATGTAATCGAATTATGGTCCTTATGTCTTTCGTATGACTATATGTTAAAAGTTGCACAAAAGTTTTGCCTTCAAAAGAATTTTGTTTTTAAATGAATCTTCAACTACGAACGTCCGTAGCTTCCATAGGAAGGCTCGGATCGCCTCGATATGTCCGTAGGAGGTTCTGTAGCGTATGATGATCTTAACCTTCACGGGCGGGCCCGGATCGGTTGGGTACTTGCCCGTGGGCCCGCAAGACGTTCCTATGTATAGTTCTAGCAACTTGTTAAAAGAACTTAATATGGTTAATAACCCGACTTCCGAATATGATTACTCACTTATCTGTTAAGTCTGAAATAAGAAATCGTAGGTATATGATGTTGATCCGTAACTATGATGGCTAAAGTTTTATTTGACAAGTCCCGAGTAACATTCGAAAGAAACTGGATTTGACTATGACTATTGGCTCGGTTTTTAACTGATAGTCTGTTTTGATAATTTTATGGAATCTGTGTGAATGTACGAAATGAGAATTCGTATGCATATGATTTGGATACGTAACTATGATTGACAGAGTTTTATTTGATATGTTTCCGAGTAATATCCGGAAGAGATTTGAATTGACTAATGCCATTGGCTTGTAAATGATAATTTGTTTGATTATTCTGTTAAGTCTGTATAAATGTTGTGAGTTGCACATAGATCCCACGATTCTGCTCGTGCATATTATTGTTGCTTCCTTCGCCGAGTCCCGGGCCGGTTACTATCGTGCGCACAATCCGAAGTATGATGAGATTCCGAAGTATGATGAGCGTCTGATATATGATATGATACGAAGTATGATGAGTTCTGAAATATGTTGTGATTCTGATTTATGATGTGTGACGGAGATACGGAGATCTGAAAACTTCCGAAGTATGATGAGTTGTGGCGCCCAAGGCAGGAGGGGCGACCACGTTCCGTCCGCCGGGTCCTATCACAAACCGCATAGGGTATATGATATGATAATCTGATGATCTGATGACATGATGATTTGATAATGTGATGATCTGATAATATAATGAATCTGTTCTGATGATACGGTAATATGATGATTCTGTTTAATCTGATGGTATGATAATATGATGATTCTGTTTAATGTGATGATATGTTATATATACGTATTCAGAAATATGATCTGTTGGTTTCAGAGCCGGTGGTGGGGCAAACCCAATGGTGGGGCAAATCCAGTAGTGAGGCGAATTCCACACTGGTTTAGGCGAATCCCACATTGGTTTAGGCGAACCCCACATTGGTTTAGGCGAATCCCACATCGGTTAATGTCAGCTACTATGATATAATCTATTTTCCATAAATATGAGACAGAAATGTTTTTTTAAAAGAAAGCTAAGCATTTCGGCATCCCGATCATTATATTGGTCTTCTGCACCTTGACATTCTGGTTATTATGTCCACTGTTTGTACTCCTTACTTCGGTTATGATCTTGTTTTCTGTATTCCATGCTTTACATACTCAGTACATATTCCGTACTGACCCCCTTCCTTCGGGGGCTGCGTTTCATGCCGCGCAGGTACACCCAGATGAGCTGAAGATATTAGCAGAAGATGTTCCAGCGGGATTGGCGAGCTCCATTTTTCCTCCGGAGTGCAGCCGAGTCAGAGTATTATGCTATGGTTTTATGTTCTGTGTTAGAGACTTTGCAGACAGTGTCGTGGGTATAAGATGTCGGTTATGTAAGCGACTATGTAAGCCGATGTGTCATTATGCATTGTATTATAAGTTCTATATGCTTCTATACGTTACAGAATTTATTTGATCTGAAAAGGATAAAAAGCATGTTTATTTCCGAAGAACTTTCATTGTGTATCTATGTTATGATTTAAAGGTCCAGTCTGATTATGGGTATTATGTGAGTCAGCGGGTTCGCTCGGCCCTAAATAAGGGTCGGGTGCCCATCACGCCCTAACAGAAATTAGGGCATGACAAATTGGTATCAGAGCGGTTCGTCCTAGGGGTTGTCTGCAAAGTCGTGTCCGGTAGAGTCCTTTTTATGGTGTGAAGCGCGCCACATTTATAAACAGGAGGCTACGGGGCATCTAGGATGGTTACTCTTCTTTGACATCTTAGATCGTGCCATAGAGCCAAGTCATAGGAAATGAGATTATTTGCGCTAACCTTTGATTTCAGCAGAGAAATGGCATCGACGGAAGGAAGCGATTAACGGATTTGGGAGCTACGAAGTGCGCAGGTAAGTCAGGGTATGAAAGGTATATGTCGGGCAAGATATTGAAGTATGATTGAGATACAAGTTGAAGATTAAAAGGGAAAGTAAACAAGAAAGCATAATAAGTGCCGTTTGAGTTGGGCATACGAGGTATGTTTATTATTTTTGTGCTGTTGATGATAATGGGAGCCCTGTGTGGCTGTGGTACGATGTGATATGTATATATATATATATGTTGGCCCTGCGAGGCATTGTTGGTATTTCCTGTGTACAGGTTTTGAGATAGTAGCAGTTACAGGGGAAACTCTGCCGAAATTTTTCCAGAAATAAAGAGAGAATGAGGTATAGGTTTGTGGTATGTCTGGAAAGGTCAAGCCAATAGTAATGATAAAATTTGACTAAGTTACGAGTATGGCCGACACCGAGAAAGAAGTCAATTGTTGAATTAGGCACAATAGTAATTAGAAGTCCGATAGCGACTCGGTGAAAAGAATTTGGAAAGGACTTGTAGCCCTAAAAGACGATCCAAAAAGGGCTGGTAAGTCATGACGGAGTGCTATTTAAGGTGCCGACCGAATGGACAAGCAGGGACGAATTACGACAAGATTATAGTCAAAAGGAGTAATAGTATGATTAAGACAAGAGTACGGAGGAAGGGAATTGTGATGGATACGAATGTATAGATAAGACAGTTTGTGAAACGATAAGGAGAAAGTTGATCGGAAAAGATAATGGGTTTTATGAAGATTGGGGGCCAAAAGTGAAGTTTTGGAAACTTAAATTCATGAAAAAGAAGACCATGAGGCCATGCACATGACTTGTGGGCCATAGGCCACATGTATGGAGTATATATACAAAGTATTAGATGACTTATTAAGTCATTCTCATCATTTTCATCTCTTGGAAATCTCTAGAAAATTGGAGAAAAGTTGAAAAGAAAAAAAAAAGGAAAAGAAAGAGAAGAGGCCAGCCATGTGCCTTTTATTTATATATAAATGTGAGTGATGACAAATATAAGACATAACTCATCATTTTTAGCCTTAGAAATTTCAAGAAATATGAAGAAAAAGAAGAGAGAGAACGGCCAAAGGGGCGGCCGAACTTCCCCTTTGAAGTTAATCATGGAAAATTTATTTTCCTTCTAGTTTTCTACTAATTAGAGAGTCCTCTACGACATGGAGTAGTTGTTGGAGCGAGAAAACCGTTCGTTGATACCATGAGTGAAGCCTAGCCGAGGAAGAACATGAATGGAGAAGGTATGGTTTAATCTCATTTTTCATGTCTCATGGATGATTTGTGCGTGGTGATATGTAGAAATGAATGTAATACATGAAAACATGATGTTGAAGTTGTAGCCGTGTGGTGTAGTGTGGCCGTGAGAATGAAATGTTATGTTGAAGTGAAGAACTAAATTTATTTAGTATGTTTGGATTGTTGTGTTGTGAATTCTATGGTGCTAATGGAAGTTTAATGATTCAAAGCAAAGTTATAGTTTTTTGCGTCTTGTTATGGAACTTTTTATAGTTTAGTGAATTTATGGAAGTAATAGATTGTTAATGTAGTTCATGAATTCGGAAAGAAGGAAGTGTGTTGTGTTGTTTCTTGGAACTTGGAGGTTTCGGGTTTCACTATGTAGTGAATGGGCTGAATTGAATATGTTGTGAATTTTCCGAAATGTTCTTAAATCATGTTCAAATGGTTGCGGATGAGTAATTGAGTATGTGAGCATTGGTGTTGAATCGATCGTGTGTAGTTATTTGAATATGAACGAAATGTCGTCGAATTGTGTAGAAAGGAATTATTAATGATAGAATGCGTTTTGAATCACTTATGGATATTGTTATTATGATTGTTGTTATGGTTGTTGTTGATATTGGCCGAGTTGAATTCTCGGGGTGTCGAGGATTTACATTATTGGGAGGAGATGCTTTTAAATTTCGTAGACAAAATGATGGTTTGGAATTGAATCCTTTGATGCTTATGGCTAATGGTTGATGCTTAATGACGTTGTTGTAGATCATGAGAAGTCGAGACGCAAGTTCGGACTAGCTTAGGAAGCGGCTAAGGTATGTAAAGCTACTCTTTCTCTCTTTGGCATGTCTTAGAGTAAATAAGCTATGACACGCGCCGAGGTAATTCTACTCGGTGATCCGAGCATGTCCATGATTCTTGGCTCTCTCTTGATATTCGTATTCTTAATGTAATCGAATTATGGTCCTTATGTCTTTCGTATGACTATATGTTAAAAGTTGCACAAAAGTTTTGTCTTCAAAAGAATTTTGTTTTTAAACGAATCTGAAACTACGAACGTCCGTAGCTTCCATAGGAAGGCTCGGATCGCCTCGATATGTCCGTAGGAGGTTCTGTAGCGTATGATGATCTTAACCTTCACGGGCGGGCCCGGATCGGTTGGGTACTTGCCCGTGGGCCCGCAAGACGTTCCTATGTATAGTTCTAGCAACTTGTTAAAAGAACTTAATATGGTTAATAACTCGACTTCCGAATATGATTACTCACTTATACGTTAAGTCCGAAATAAGAAATCGTAGGTATATGATGTTGA